>NW_024962263.1:52880132-53034788 GCF_019238085.1 Lagopus leucura | reverse complement strand
CCTTCCTTCCTTCCTTCCTTCCTTCCTTCCTTCCTTCCTTCCTTCCTTCCTTCCTTCCTTCCTTCCTTCCACCTCGAAGGGCAGCCCGTTTTATATCTACCATACGGCAAACAAAAGCGTTGCTCTCACTACTGGTACAAGCAATAGTAAGATTGTACGACTGGCTGATATGAAAACAAAGATGTTTCTCATTAACTTCTGATGGAATGATTTCTGGATTTGATTTCATTGCTTCCCTCTCCAGCTAGGCTGTTTGTGTATGTCCTTTACAGAGCTCCATCAGGAGGTTGGCATCCCAGCCCAGGGATTGCACCTGATGACGTCTGCAAGAGGAGTTCCCATCCCAGCCTGTCTTTCCCAGGCATGCCAGCTTCTTCTCCTGTCTGGCTGCTTGGCTTCATGGGGCCTGGGGGAACATTCTGTCTTTGACATCTAGAGTATCACAGAATTGGAGGGGTTGGAAGGGTCTTCTGCAGATCATCTTATTTAACCTCCTGCTAAAGCAGGTTCCCTACAGCACGTTGCATGGGAAAGTGTCCACGTGAGTTTTGAATATCTCCATAGAAGGGGAGTCTACAGCCTCTCTGGGCAGCCTGTTCCAGTGCTCTGTTACCCTCAAAATAAATAAGTTCTTCCTCAGGATCATATAGAATTTTCTGTGTTCCACTTTGTGCCTGCTGTTCCTTGTCCTGTCACTACACACAACAGAAAAAAGCCCGGTCTCATCCACTTGACTCTCACTCTGTAGGTATTTACAAGCGTTCATAAGATAACCCCTCAGCTTTTCTCATGCAGCAGATGCTCTAGGCCCTTAATCATCTCTGTGTCCCTCCTTCTTGGAGATCCCTGTCTTTCTTGAACTAAGGAGCCCAGAACTGGACACAGTAATCCAGATGTGGCCTCACCAAGGCAGAGCAGAAGAGGAGGATCACCTCCCTTGACCAAATCTCCACGATCTTTTTAATGCACCCCAGGAAACCATTGGCCACAAGGCTGACTTGTGACCAACCTGCTGTCCACCTGGGTCCCTCTCTGCAGATAAGAACCTCCATTCCTCTGGCACACAGAACCTGTTCAAAAGGTTTAGAAGAAATGGAGAGCAAGCAAAAAGGATAAGCCAGCAGGCAAGCATGTTCTGTTGCACAACACTCCTATCCTTAGGATGTCAGACTAAAACAAAGAAAAACTTTACTGCAGCACTCCCTGAAACTGATTAAGGGCTTCAGCTTCTGCCTGTAAGAGGCTCTGATAAGAAGCCTTAGAAATGTCAGCTGGTGTCAGTGTACACTATCAAAGCATGTTTTCTTTCACGTACTGTGAGTGGATCTGCAGCTAAGAATGCTGCTGCCTGTTGAACAAAGGGCTCTGCAGACTCCAGTGTCTCTTGCTTTGCCTGTGCATCCCGAATGCTGTGACCAATGCATCTCTGACAGTTTTCCAGAAATACTGGAGACTATCAGGCATCTAGGTCATAGTTTTATTTGAAAAGTCTGTAAAGTTGGTGGGGTTGAAACTAGATGATCATTATGGTCCTTTTCTACCCAGGCAATTCTATGATTCTTATAAAATTAAACGAGTGATATTTACACTCTCCAAGTTACATTTTTTAAATGTATTTGTGCACTGTGCTTTTACTAAAATAAATCCACAGCCACAGAGTAGCTTGCTGATGGACTTTGATCACCAGACAAAGCTTAAAAAAAGGGTGATATTTTTGTAGTAAATAAGAGACGTTGTATGTTTGTTTTCAGATTGGATATGGACGGAAGAAAAGAAGAAAAAAAATAAAACTTGACAAAGATATGTAATCTAATTTCTCCAAACAAACTAGTATAGAGGGGTTATCAGAACAGAACTGTTTCATGAGTCAGAAGATTTCTGTCCTGCAGGAGCCACAGACATCTCTCTCACATGGCCAGAGGCTTTAGCTTCTTAGTAAGGATGGCACAGAAGAGGTGGAAATGGATGAAGAAAATAGACACCTTCTAGCAATACCAAAAAGCTTCTAATTTTCTTTCCATGTCACAGCAAATATTTTTCACTTACATGAGACCTTTATATTCTCCCTTTGACATTACTGTCTTTTAGTGTTTTCTGTTGATGTTAGTAATTTTAACAAGTTGCTCAGATATACGAAAAGATACTCAGTCATTCCTTGGTAAGCACAAAAGATACATCATTTTTAAATAATGCTGTACTGTATAGCTTGTATACTGTATATCCTGAGTTGGAAGGGACCCATGACAATCAAGTCCAACTGTTAAGCCTTTATAGAAAAGTGGAATTATGAATTTTCAAAAACTTCTGTTTCAAAAAGGAGTCAAAAACACCAATAAGCAGTCAACAAATACGATAAGCAGAAATAATCATGTTGCCTTCTTCTAATAAAGAATACTAATGGAAGAGATATATGTATAACCAAGATGTTATAATTGCAATATAATCAAAAGAGTAAGGCAAACAAGGATCACAAAAGAGAATAAGTAGAAGAGCTTACCCTTGGGTTGAGCTCACTAGAAGATATCAAAGAGGAGGATCTCCAGAAGAGATCCTTCCCCTCTGGTAGCCAGCTCTTAAATAGGTCCAGGAGGGGTGGAGCCTGGCTCCACCCCTTCCGGTAGCACAGGTGAATTGCCTTCACCTGTGCTCCTCTGGCTGACTCATGGCTCACCTCAGGTGATTAATCAGAGGTTCAGGCCGTGACTCAGCAGTTCCCATACAGATATAACACAAAGATCTCTTCCTTAACAAGTTTCAGTGTTGAATTATGTCCTTCCTGATGGTTTTCTATGAATAAAAGAAAAAAACATGCTACAGTCTTAACAGTATAAAAATCCTACACCTTAAGTTTCATCAGTTGGTGTTTTTAGAACACAGCTCTATGCAATTCAAGTGAACATTCAATGAGGAGACATCCTGAGACTTAGGAAGAACTAAGATCAAGCAGGAATGTTTAGGTTTAACTTTCATTTAACCTTAATTTTAGATGTGATAGAAATTTGGATATGCCTTTGTACTTTGTATTTGCAAGTGTACGATGAATCCAGTTACACTGCAATTGAAATATGGGTAAATCCAAGTGAACCGCCAGGAAAGTTTGGGAAGTAGAACAGGAAGTATACATATAAATGGCCCAGCTCCTTGGACAGAAGTATCACTAACAATTTTGGATACAAGCATAACAAAAGAAAAGCCCCAGCAGTACGTGCCTTACTTGTTGATTCCAGCACTACTGCACATAAGGTTCCTACAAAGACATTTGAGTCTGAAAGATGAAACTCTTTGGTATGCCATGAGTTCACCATGTTAGCAGGCGGAGGTAGGCCTGTGAGGCCTGTGATGGTTCAGGTGAGATTTGATGTTATTTGAAGAAATAAAATTAATTCTTTCCCACGGGGGTGTGACAGCTGATAGTCAGGGCCTTGCAGGTGAGCTTTCTTGGAGGAGAAATATGCAAGTGGCCTCAGGGAAATGCTTGAGGAAAATGTCCTCCACTTGCAGGAGTTGCAGGCTTCAGACAGAGGTGGGCAAACAGTGCATGGGCCCACAGAACAACTTTCTTCAGTAAGTAACTGGAAAACAGTAAAAGAGAGAGCTAACTCTCTTTGAAAGGTACCCCTTCTCAGAATCTGCCCTAATTCTAGTCATACAGCTTTCCTCCAGAAAGAGAACAATCTCTCCACTACTGAACTCACAGACTTTCAGGCGGAGCAGTAGGATGAGCACTTCCATGCCAAACATACACAAGACCTGTCTGCTGCTGCCTTCACCCCAGGGGAAGGCCGTTCCTTTGGCTTGCAACCCTGCAAGCAGCAGGTTTGTTTAGCTTCTCCCCTTTCAGATCATAACAGCAGAGAGGATGATGTGGTACCATGTACTGAGATCATGGGTTCTCCATTCACTTCTGCATATGCACCTGCATCCCCATTGCTGGAGCTCTGTGCTAGGTGGTATTTTAGGAATGGATCTGACTCTTCACTAGGTCCCCTGCTCTGTGGGTAGTACTGCGAGGGTTCAGTGACCTGTACCTACCCACAGAGAAGAGACCATAGGTGGTCCTTTCCTTTTCTTTGATAGTGGAAAACTTTACTTTTCAACGATGCTTTGAACAAAGACAGGAATCCTGCTCTAGCAATATGAAATAATGAAAACAATTGGCTTAGTATGGCTGATTAATGGAACTCCCATTACCTCCAAAAAGTAGGGGGCTGCGGGGAACAAGATAGAAAAAAAAAAAGAAAAAAAGAAGACAAGTTAGAGGATTCACCAAATGCTGCATTTCTCCTAAATACAAAGATTTCATTCAAGGCTCTCAGTATCACCACTATTTAGATTTCAAAACTGAGAATTACTTATAACTGATTGAAGTTACCTTTCACCTGTTCTATGAATCATGGCTCAGAATAGATCATTAGCTCTTCAGTATGAAAGATACTATTATAAGTTTAGAGCTTATTTTCACTTATTTTAAAAATAGTTCTTCAAATTAATGATGCAAATGAATTATCTTTTAGCCCTCTTTCTTTGTGAGCTCCTTTTGAAGAAAAACCAAGGGCAGCTGTTTACAGCAGTGAAAACAAAAATCAGGCTTTCATTCAGGCACACATTGCTGGGTGACAGCCCAGAGACATTTGATAAATTGCACCAGCAGTGCCCTGACATGAAGAAGGCAAACATCAAACCTACACTAACAAACATCTACAACACCGTTCCTTTCTCTCTCTGAACAGCCGTAGGTCCCATTTGGACAGTTTGGAGGCAAGTATTCCTCGGGGACTGGACTCTGCTGCCTTTGGCAAAGATTTTTGCTTGGGGAATTTGTTAACACATCCTATCAGAGGATGTGGATTTTAAAATGCAGAACCTTCTTTTTTTTTTTTTTTTTTTTTTTTCATGAGCTAATTAGAAACACACTACAGGTACAGAACCTGAGCTGCCTATAACGTTCTGAGTCAGAGATAGGATATTATGTGAAGGAAAAGAAGCCTGCTTTTTGCTTTCAGCAACACAGGGCTTGTGCAAGTTCCTAGTTATTTCATTCAGGAAGAATCAAAGTTTCCTTTCAGCTACAGAAAAGCACTGAGGTCTGACTCTGTATAGCCAAATACAGTGCTAATAGTAATGGGTAATGTTGAATCAACCAAAACGATTATTTCCAACATTTGAAGAAATTTTTAAAAGATATTAAAAGGTAAACATTTCTCCAGCCATGAGGATTCCTCCAACTCCTGTTACTTCAAGGCTACAGCTTATGGTTCAACATGAAATCTATTAAGTTGGGGAACTACTGAGAATATCTGCAGTCTACTTTTGGAGGCAGTCATTTTTCTTGCAAGGAAAATGATAATTTTGTTCACAACTGGGTGATTCTTTCCTTAACTTCATGTGGCTACTTCTTTTAACTAAGGTCACACATAGAAATACATAAATATGTTATGCTCTTGGAATTTGGTAACAAGCATTCAGGAAGTGTCTTTTACCTAGATTTTACTCTTTGTCTTTGATGTGAGGGCATAGATCCGAAAGTGACAACAAAACAGGCAGTGCTTTCCAGGTGGCAGTGCCATGGTGAGATGTCCTTGCTCAATTGACAGAAAATTTTGCAGCTCAGAGAACATCCCATTGTGCTTGATTTTGGATCCATCAAAAGAAGAGGAGCAAAGAGAATCCAAAAAGCATGATTTCACTGGGGAAAAGAACACAGGAGCACTGTGCTATTAGTCAACTCAGTTTGCTTATAGCAGCTGTAAGATGCAGCTCCAGTGAGAGTGTGTGCAAAATCTGCATGGCTCCATCCAATATTTGAACAAGATTTCAAGCCACCTTAATTCGATTTTTAGAAGAACAATTCACTTTGGAGTTTAAATTTTCCAGAGTGAGAGACGAACTGATGAGTGACCAAATCAGGGCTGGGTGAATTCTCTTAGGAATAAATGCATCTGGTCACTAGGTGTCAGCATTGTCTGTACCAGAAGGACGGTAGACCTGCTTAGCCCGGTAAGTAGGCACAGCTCTCAGCATTACAAACCATCAGAGCAGGCTTAGAATTTGGGGAAAGGGTGCTGTCTGCATGGGATGGTTATGCACCAGGTAATGCAGTGTTTTGTTGAATATTATAGGTGAGTGTTGAATGTTACTTTCATGCTGGGAAGACATGACTGAAGGTTGCTGTAAGTACTGCAGAGGAGTTATACTCTCAAACAATGAATAAAACCCAGCACTGGTATAAGATATGAATCAGTAACTGTTCTGCAAGCCTTACAATATTTACAATTTATCCTAAAGAACAAATTCCTGGAACAATGCCACCACATGAAAATGCTGGCACCCGCTTCTTAGATTTGTTTCTAGCCCTGTTGGATGCAGGAACAATGCTTGGAAACAAGATTCCTGCGGGGCTGAAAGCACTAAGAACAACAAAGAAAACCTAAAATGTGTTCTTTAAATGATTTCTTGAACATTTATGGTCCACAACAGTACAGTCAGCAAAAAACACAGAGCAATTAAGTATGTGGCAGAGTTTGAACAGCGTTTGCACTACACTCAAAAGTTTTCTGCTTTTGGAATCCCCTCAAATGGAGAATTTCATACTTTGTTTTTCATGTTCTCAAGTCTCTGAAAATTATGTTTTATTTCACTGGGGCCAACTGCAGTGCCGGAGCTGCCTGTCAGTGCCCATAGTGTCTGGTAGTATTCCAGATTCTGTGCATGGCTTCTTAATATGCTGCAAGCCAAGCCATCCGGCTTTGTTGAGAGCGACAGTCTGAAGTGGGAAAAGGGGCAGCAAAAATGTCTTGACAGCTCTCTTCCCTACATCTTCTTCTTGGGCTCTCTTAATGGACAGATTATGTTTTTCACAGTTAATAGACAACACATCCCTGTGCTTTGGTTCCTTCAGATGCATACAGATGAGTTCAGAAGAACTGACATGGGCAGAAATGTGCTACATGTTCACATCCTTGTTACAGTAATTCATTTCTTGATAGCAAACACTTGGCTGGAGCTTTACAACAACAAAAAGGAAAACAAACAAGCAAAAAAAAACAACAGCAAAGACTCAATAAGCCCAAACATTCCTCAAGTCCTAGAAGTCAGTGCAGCAGCAGTGTCATGTAAGCCAAGGCTAACATAAAAACAGTAGAATAATATTTTGGCTGGAGCAGTTTCAAGTCTAGTGCATGGCCCGTACCCAGACTGCTTGCTGTGGTGATAAGTATTATTTACTTAGGGAAAAAAAAAAGATTGCACACTGAAAAACAAATTTGTCAGCGGGGTGTTAAGGACTCAGGAATAGTTGACATTAAGAGGTATGGCAAGTCAAAATCTGTAAAGGAGCAGTCCCAAAATAGGTCTTCTATACATCAGATCATCAGAACTCATCCCTGCGGTCACAGGGTGAACCTAAGAGACACACTGACTACATATCTCAGAGACCTGTGAGACAACACCTGTGTTTAAATATCTGTCACCTGCTCTGATGGTTGCATGCTGAAGCACACACTTCAGACCTCTTCTCCCATTTTTCTGAGTTGCGTGTTTCCATGTTTTGCAAACAGAGGAAACACATACTTTAGAGTTAGCACAAACAACAGCAGCTGATTGCACCAAGAGGGTCAAGATGATAAGCAGGTTCTGAATGACAGTATCAGAGCAGAGCTGGGAAATGGGAGCCATCCACCTGGAAAGAGTCACAGAGGCTGCTAGGAGGGGGTGCCACTGATATCTGTACCTCAAAAAAGCTGCTGTCTACAATAGCTGCAAGGTAACGCTCATCATCTAATTGCCAGAGCTTCATCTCTTGTGACATTATGACCTCTGGCTTTTTTACTCTGTTTTTTACTGCACCGGCATACTAATTTTCAAGGACTTGGTGCATCAAGCTTCAGAAGTTTCTAATGTTGAGCAGGGTGACATGTAGATCCTTAATACCATCCCAGCTCATGCTTACAAGTCACTGAAGACACAGAGATTGAGATTCAGCTCCAGTATTTTATAGCACAAATGTGCTATATGTTAAAACTACTGATAGAGATAGCGGAGCCTGGAGAGCACTTCAGCTGCTCAGGTGCCTACTCCAGGCTAAATGCAGTGAGCATCCGGGCTCTACTGACTGACAATTGGATTTCTGCAGACTACAAAGTTAGTTTGTGTTGTCTGCTTGTGAGCAATGTAGACTGTTCTTCCATTGATTTGAAAATTAAAAAAGAAATGATATTAACTTCAAAGGGAAATTATATGCTAGTGTTTGATATGCTAATGCAAACTTGCCTATGTTTGTAGATAAGAAATCAGTCAGGGTGATCCCATCAGCAGACTATCGTGAATCCTCCTGGAGGCTGGGTCTTCAGAAGTCCAAGCACAGACTGATTTGGGCACGATATGCAGGAATGTCTGTTGAGACTTGGATCTAGGGTGTATAATTCTGAACTCAGTGCACAGAAAACCTTCCAGCAGTTCTCGCTGACTCTAAATGAGCTCTGAATCCATTGCTCGAAGAGCTCTCCACAGTGGTCAGCATGTGTCTTGGAATCTACGAGGTTAACAAGTAAACAACTCTGCTGTTGACATTTTTAACAACAAAAGCAACACCAGTCCAGGAAACTCAAGCCACGAAAAACCCCCTCATATAAACAGATGCAGGAATGATCAACACTTTTCCTGCTCCAGAGGCACATTAAACAACCAGATTTTCAAACTCAGAGTGGGCGAGACAGGATGACACTGTGAGAATGATTGAGCCCTGCAGTTCCCACAACTACAACAGGAGAAGTCAGAAGAGACCGCGGAAAGACACAGATGGAACAGAGGAGACAGATCTGAGGAGAGCTCACTTCCACCAAGGAACAGACAGCTTGTTAGACAATGCCACATTTTTCTGCTAAGGAAGACAATGATGGCCGCATGGGTTAAGATAAAGGAGCTCAACATTCACAATTTTCCTCTGATGGGCAAAGATCTTGCCACACCAAGACTTCCCAGTACATCTTTTCACATATTGAATGACAACACAATAAACTGAAATACAGACCATGAGTTCAGTAAAACTAATCCCATCTGATCTCCGATCAGGAAATTTTAAGAGAGAAATCTGCACCCACTACACAAAATTGTCCGTTTTGGGCAGACATTCCATCTCACTTGTTCTAGAGATATATAAGAATAATATTAATATTTCATACTTAAAATAACAAATTGTGCAACTATTTCAAATTAGTGTAGGCAAATCTTACAGAACTTTTGAGTGCTCAGCAGCACAAAATTAGCTTTGAAGTAGCCTTTTAATTAAGTAGTGAAATAAAACCCAATAAAATAGCAATGGGAAGCTATCTTCATAATTGATCACTATTATATGACTTCCTGGAGCACTGACATCAATTATGCTCATATGTCAAAACAATGTTGGCACTCTGCCAGAGAAGATTCAGGCCAGGGCCAATAATTTATGTCTTTGTATCTCCAGAAATCAGTGAGTGGTTTGGTCAATTTCTAACTGTTAAACGCTAATAATTTAATAGGCAGCATAATGAATGACAAGTCAGTAGCTCTTCTAAGAACTGTCTTGTTGTACGTATAAGTAAAAAGGAATAGACATTCATTTTAACTAGCTTCACTTCAAGCCTGCAGCCACTTGCAGGTACAATAGACCAAGACTTAATAATTACGGAGCTAGATAGTTGTTCAAAGGCCTTTTTCATTCCAGTCTCACATATGTGACCCGTTTTATCAAGGAACCATTCAAGCCTGATGTTGACAAAAAATGAACACTTTTGGTATCTTATGGCACTAATGTGCTTTCTCTCTGCTAACTGGTAACACTTTTTCAGTTACAGAAGATTCGGTGCTTCTTGCAGTGTAATTAATTATTGCATATGAAAAACAAAACACTATCAAAACAGGATATCGAAACCAATCTTTTATCTTACAAACATGAAAACATGGTACAGACTCCTACGTAGAGGTTGCCCTTAGATGCCAATGCTGGCTTGCAGTCCTGCATTGAAGGGCCTGATAAATGACAGCCCACTGAGAGGCTGTTTATGTAACAGATTTATTGGAAACCTTGTCAATAACTTACATGTGTTTTAGATAATTCTGTATTCAGTTGCCAGGAGACTTGTGCTCCTGATGAGATAAAATGAACAGGATATCCTCTATAGCTTTGTCACTTTTTTCACTAGTAAATAAAATCAGAACAAGTGTTATAAAATGCTAAGTACTATAAGCAGGAAAAAAAAGATGAGCACTGCATATTTTAAATAAAGCAACATACAGCCCCCTTTGCCCTCTCCAATTATAAGATGATAAAAGATCACCTTTATAAAGTAGAATGACCGGATTTTGTGGAACGTGGCTGTTTTGGCTCCAAGGTATTTGTAGCATTATAGTATCAGAGCCAGGATACAGCTGCCTTGTGACTAAGATGTCGTTCACTTGAATAAGTGCTATCCAATCACTCGACGTCACCAGACATCTGTTTCCTGTTTTCATTCTTTCTTTCACTGTTATCATTTTATCCAAGTTACCCTTTCACCTGAAAACCACTTGGAAACCTATAGCAAGCAGTGCGTGCACACGCGTGCAGGTATCAAAGAAGTTGACTTAGGAAAAAAATCTCTGAAAGCAATTTGTTCATTTTAATACAAAGAGCAGGAGCAGAAACAAAGTTGCCTTCCCCCCTCTCCTCCTCCCAAAAATACACAATGATACATAAACACTTTTGTCTTCTGGTCTTCACTAATATGACTAACTTCCTTCTTTGCTTCCAGTTAAGTAGCTTTCCTGTTGAGTACCACCACCTCCACATAATACAATTGTGAATTGATTCATAAAAACAGAAACATTATGGCACAAATAAGGGAAGGCAATAAATACTCTTCCCCCTCCAACTCCTTCCCAAATGGAGGTGGCAGCATTGTAACAACAGCAAGGAAAAAAAAAGTAAAAATAAGTATTGCTTGTCATTTAAGTTTCCAAACCTACAATCATCAGGATGCAGAACAGGATACATCTAAAGTGAGAAAGTTATTTACTTCACGTTCAAGTTAACACTCGCTATACTTGTTTTGGCAAGCAGTGTTACTTTTGAGGTGCCAGAAAAGTGTTGTGCACCTTATAAAAAACCAGTGTTAACACCAGTGAGAGCAAATTCCTGCTATTCACAATCCAGTTTTATATTGGTGTTGTTTTGCTATGCTTCACCTATACTTCAGCTATAAATCAGGAGAACGCCCATTATTAATAGCATCTCACACACATTAACAGACAATAGAAACTGAACTGTAAATTGTCAAAGAAAAAAAAATTACTTTCCATTGCTAATCTCTGCATTCTGTGCTAGTTATTCTGCATGAGAACATTTCACTTTGTCTTGTAATTACAGATGTTCATACAGATTGCCAACACCACTTGCTGAGCAAAGCAGAAATCTGAGTTGACAAACACCAGCAAGAAAAAAAAATTGCTACTTCTTTTATTCTCTGAAAGAAAAAGCGAATGCTTTCCTTACTGAAGCACACAAATGAAACTGCAGGTGTTACAAATTAGAAGCAGATTCTGGCACTTGGAAAGCTTTCCCTAGGTGATGGGGTGGTTTGTCTGCTACAGGAAACTATAAGCAGCATTTCCAAAGGCACATAAAAAATTGGAAAGCAAGCGTTATTCTTATGTTCTGGTCTTCCGGACTGCTTCCTGCATCTTGATATCCAAATTATCCCTACTTTAATGCCAAACTCAGCTTCCATTAAAAGTTCAAGTAATTATGAAACATCTCACTAACTTGTGAAGAGTCAGATCAATCACTCACAAACTAACTTAAGATTCTCCTTTCGATTTACTGCGTGGTTTGTCATCCCAAAATGCCCAATCCTAAGCATCCAGATAAAACTTAGGATTGTAATACTTCAGTATTATTGATAAAACAAGCAGTTGTTGGAAAATGTTTACCCACTTTGTATCAAGCTGTTCTTGTTACATACTGTGTTCTACAAAAATAATTCGCAGGTTTTTTTTACAAAACCTGAATTAGTCTCCTACCACACAGTATGACCAAGTTGAAAACTGAATCCTTATTGTATGTTTTGTCCATCACATATGTTCTTCATTCATCCTTCATAATCTAACGTCACTGGATGCACTACTAATATTCATTGTCACTGAATTCTGAGCATGTTTAGCAATGACATTATATCTGCACCTGGACAGCTTTTAAGTTCCATTTGAATAAAAGCAGCTGTTAAGACAGTTATCTTTTGTTTTTGGAATTCAGATGAAGTTCTTTCAAACTACACACTGTGGCTTTTGTAAATTCCATCTGAAGCAATGACTACAAGACAAAAAAGAAAAAAAAAAGAAGCAAATTGTGATTTTTTGGCAGTGGCAAAATCCAGAACATTGCTATGAACTTGAAGAGGTTAACGAATTCTTCTGTACTTTGACGGTTTCCATCCAAATATAAACTAATTATTAAGTCAAGCTACTCTTCAGAAACATCCACTGAAACGTACAGTGCCAAACTATTTTTTCTGCAAAAAATATAATAGGCAAATAATAGCAAGAGAAAATGCCCAAATACATGCTTTATTTCAGACTTCACACTGCTTCCAAATGTTCAGATTTTTCATACACGGTGTTCTGACAATCAAAAAGAGCAAAAGCTACGCCAGTAGATTACATAAACAAAAACTTCTGTTTTGTCTGGTGTAACAGGAGTCTTAAAAAAAAAAAAACAAACACCACTTTGTATCCATTATTTCATATCCAGATGTTTCCTGTACACCTGCAGTTGTCTCCAGTCCTGAAATCATGAGCTATAGTATTTTAGCAGCCTCTCATCAGTTGGCTTCAGAATTTTCTTGTCTGCCATGTTTACGATCCATCCTGGAGCAAGACCAAAAAATATCTGCCTAGGGTCTTTGCGCGTACTTAACATTTTGAAGAGCTCATCCTTAGTTATGTCTGGTAGGGTATAACCATACTTCTTGGCAAGTTCAAGTCTGGCTTCTGCAACCTTAGATGGATCTGCCAGGTACCCACGATTATTGGCATCTGTGTAGTAACGCACCAGGTCTTCAGGGGGAAGCATTCGCTTTGGAATAGGCCGGCCACGCAGGAAAAATGGGACTGGCTTAATTAAAATCTCTGCAAAGAAAAGAGATCAGATACGATCTTTTATAATCATTATTTAGGGACAATAAATTACACTCAGTATTTTGTGCTAAATAACATATTAAGCTAACTTAATAAAAACGTACCAAGCAAAAACCAAATCTTAGGAATATTCTTATTCAGAATGAAATGCCATTTTCCTATCCAAACAAAGACGTGTGTCATCACAAATATCAGAACAGTCTAGATGAGTTATCATTTGCAATACATTTATAATGACTTCATTGGAAAGATAACACTGAGGAAGATGGCATCTTCTGGCTTAAAGCACTGGCTAAGACGTTAAAAATCACTATTTACACAGTCAACAAGTGGCAACTTCAATGTTTCCTTAAGTATTTTAAACAAAAAGTCAACAGGAAGTTTATTTAGATTGGACATAAGGAACAAATTCTTTACTCAAAGGCACTGTAACAGATTGCCCAGAGAAGCTGTGCATTCACTGGCCCTATTCAAAGCCTGACTGAGTGGGTGGCAACTCTGCCCACAGTGGGGGACAGGGAGATAGAACTAGAGAATCTTCAAGGCCCCTTCTGAGCCATTCTATGAGTCTGTCTGGACATTTGGGAAACTGTCCTCACCTCATTTTTATCTACAGTTAACAAAATACATTTCAGATGTTTTTAAACTAAATATTTGATCATTTCCTGGATTAGGAAAAAAAAGAATTGCTTATATTAGTCTAGAACAACATATTTTGTACAAAAGAAGCTTACTCTTCTTGTCCTCAGCCTCATTCACACATGAAAGCTCCATTATTGTCAATAAAAATGGCATGAATGAATACCAGGCAGGATGCAGCCTCGAGCAAAGCAAAGCCACATTCTTCAGTGAAAGTGTTCTAAAACAATAGCCATTTTTATTGGAATGATTCTGACCTTCTCTAACTTAGTTATTTCCTCATTTTAACTGGAAAGCAATTTTAAATTAAAAATATCATCAACCAAGCGTCATTTAAATCAATCTTCCCCTGAATTTGCCAAGGGTTATTAAATGTGTGGAAAAGACAAAAACCTCAAGGAATCAATCCTTTATTAGTTCCTTTGTTTACACAGCAACTGACATTTCTTAAACTGGCTGACAGGTAAATAACCATTGACACCAGTAGGGCTAAAGAGATGAACATTTTAAGAAAAAAGAAAATGGAGGAGACACTGCAGGTCAACATTTTTATAACATATCTTTTGCTTAAGCTTTTAGAATGGATGAAGTAGACAATTTTCCAATAAAAACTCTACATTTGAAATTTGGACCCTTAATCTTCATATTTTAATAAGTCAGAAGTCAACAGAAATTCTTACCCAAACTCCTTGGATCGTAGAACGACGTTGTAACAACACCTCCATTTTTTTCTATAGCTGCAATTGCTAATTCAGATGCCCTCTGCACTTCAATATTTATTTTTGCTGCAAAGATATCAGCACCCTGTAAGTTTCAATACATATTAGAGTAACATTAGCAGGAGTATTTTAAGGCATACATACATTCTTCTCTGCAAAGTTATAAGAAACATTTTATCCTGAAAAAAAAAACCCTATGATTTGCCTGTTTACTGTCCCAAATTGCTCCCCTTTCAGTTACATGGGTTCAATTAAAAATGTTCATACATTTATTTTTGTATGTTCTGATCTTCTGTCCCAAAATAAGTTTTGATCTATCGTTAAGTTTTCCGCTAACTATTACTTTTGTCTGGTCTTAAAAGATCTCCCTAATATTTTGCTTGCACATGCTGCCCTCTAGTGGATTTGATATCATGAATTCTACAGAAAAGGAATTTAAAAAAAGGCAGGATGCTTCCAAAGCAGGACAAGTGGACAGTCTAGTGTGGAAAAAACTGAAAACCCAAGGCTTTACGCTGCCTGAAACAATATACCTGTAATGTATGCCTACCTCCTCCACCAGCTGGACACCATAATCCCGTTTGAGAGGTTGCACTGTTACACCTCTGGCATTAGTAAGCTGTGTTAAGTCAATCGGCTGCGTAGGGTCAACTCTACCCAAATCAATCAGGTACTGCAGCCTCTGAAGACTGAGCGGATGATACTGACGTCGGCAGCTGGCGAAGAATGAGGGGAAAAAAAAAAAAGGAACAAAAATAAATGTACAAAATTCAAACTTTAATAGAGCTGGTCAGTGATACACAGTACATCTTCAGTTTTCTACCCAGTCTTAAAACAACCAAGTGAATGCTTGCAAAAGACTCATCCATAAGCCAGATTGAGTCTTATTACAAGTCCCAGTTACAGATCAAGATTGCACTATGTGTTCAATTTCCACCCTCCAATATGACACTGATCCTTTTGCTGTTGACAAGCCAGTTGGTTTAAGGAAGCAGCAAAACATTATGAGTTAAGTATAAGCATTTCTTGCTAATTCAACAAGATTCTGAATAACCACCACACGAAAGCGAATCCAGCTGGGTAACATCACTGTAATGCCTTTGGAAAATCTGACAAAAAAATAAATCAAGACAAACTATCACCAAGGAAAAGTAAGTATTCTGCCAATAGCAGTCACCTTCAGCAGAATCTTCAGTTGCCTTTTATAAAGTTGTAATTTAACTACACAATCCAATCCTCAGAGTAGTTTCCCCAGTTCCAGTCTCTCTGCCTACTGCACAGGATTCCTGCTGATGCTCAAAACTATCCTCTTACAATCAATTTGCTGCTACTGGAAATCTGTGAACGCTTGCAGAAAAACTGAGAAGTTTATCTAAATTAAGCCGGGGGGGGGGCAGATAAGCAACAGAATTAGTCTCATCAGATAGCTCCTAACAGAGCAAAAATTGAAAAAAAAAAGGATTTGCACCTGCCACACGGAGAAAAAAAAAAAAAAAAAAAAAAAAAAAAGAAGTAAAGATAAACCCTAGAGACATTGCTGTCTCTGGAGAGCAGTTAGGTTGAAGAAGAACCTTTTGTTATTGTTTCTATGTGTGCTCAATATGATTACAAAGCAGTAGGATCCTTTTATTTTTGTCATTGCAGAAGCTTGGATTTCTATTGTTATTGTTTAGTAACAAACTGCTAACGTGAGAAGCTCGATGTTTGCATTCTGTAGCATGTCCTCTGTGGATGAAAAGTGCTTCTCATTTACTCTTATTGTAAATTAATCAAAGAGGAAGAAATGACAGTAAATGGAAATATAATTTAAAACACTTCAAAACTAATAAGACTTGTTGAAATAGACTTTAGTAATGAGGACAGGTCTGTATAAATTCATGTATAAATTGAAAATATAAAACTGAACAGCTATTTGCTGAAGTTATATCAGCAAATGAAACATTAAATCAAACTGCAAGTTTAACAACTAACAAACAAAGACATCAGTCTTTTCATTCTTAAACTGTCTGCATGTGGCATGTAACAGAAGTTACTAGTACCTATAACAGCATTGTATGGACATAGACGTTTTTGTGACCACAGTAAAAGGAAGAAAATTAGATAACAAAAACCTAACAGTTTTCCATGTGTCAATATAATTAAGAAAATGAATATAAAGACCAGCACACAGATCCACCACTAAGAAAAGAGACAGAAGAAAAAACAGGTTGGATGAATAATGTTAATAAGTTGGAAGAGGGACAACGGCACAAATGAGCACAACGTGAAAAGGGGACAGAAGTATTAGACATAGGGAGAGCACCTGATGAAAACTGTAGCAAAGGACAATTTAATGTCTGGCAGATTTGTTATTAATGAGCTTTTTAAGATACTGGGCAGAACAGATGGAGTACAGATAGGCATAAATGGCACCACTGCAGGGCTAAGCGAGTAGAGCAATGAGGAAAAGCAGAATTGCTTGGCTAGCAGACATCGGAGCTCCAGGTGAACAAAGCAAACTGAAATAACAAAGAAAAGCTACACTTTAAAGCCTAACATCTTCACAGGAGTTCATTAAAGGCAAAGTGCCCACTTCCACTCAGCTGAATTGGCTATCTGCTGTGACAACAGGCAAGGAGAAACAAGGAAGTTTGGAGGAGGGTTCTCAGAAGAGAAATAGGCCTAACTGTAGGGGATAGACTGCTATAAACGAGAGATTATGCAAAGAAAAGGGCAAACAAGAAAAGCTGCAAAGCAAAATGAAATAATTTATTAAAATAAATAAGTATCTCATGAGAAACAGGAGATTCTGCTTGTAGGCAAGGTAACTGTCAGACATAACTAGTCGATAACATGTTTTGGCATAGCAGACATTCTGGCTTCATGAGAAAGCAGACTGATTAATCTGTGTGCTACTATGAAAGAACTTACCTATGTCCCTCATTAAACCCGTATTTTGGTATGGACAAATAAAATGGAGTCTGGCCACCCTCAAAGCCTAACCGGGGGCGATTTCCTCTTTGCCTTTCCCCTTTGTGACCTCGACCACACTTTCTACCTCTGTATCGTCCACGGCCACGTCTTCTCTCCTTGAAAATAGTAAATGATACATTTAGTTAACTACTTTCTAGAGAAGAATCTTTAAAATATTTCTGAGACATAACCAACACAACAATTGTTGATATTCCCTCCTGTTTAATGAAAAAGTTGCTTAGTGCTCAGAAGTTTACAAATACTAACAATGGAAATCAAAACATTTCAAGATGCAGAGGAATAGAAAACATCTGCAATGCATACATGTAACTCGTTTCCAGGGACCAAGATTTTTTGGAAAGTCTGTAACTACTGACTACAGATCTGAAGAGGATTATATTTCAATCTTTTATTAGTGCTTAAACTAAGGCTGTGAAACTATGCTGAACTTCAACTTAGCACCACAGTCACAAGTAGCATGTTAGCAACCCTCTTGCAACAGCATTTGCACAGCTAAGTGGCAAACAGCAAATGAAAAAAAAGGTATCAGAAAAGATGAGTTACATCATTTAGCAGAACACAAGTATGCAATTATCTGCATAATCACAAGACAGGCATTAAACAATGGTGGAAATGAGCATCTGGTTGTACCAACTTGAAATGAAGCAGTGTCAGCCCACACCAACCTAGCTATTAAAAATCTACTGTGTAAGATTACTTTATCTTACATACCAAAGATTTTGTGGAACTAAAGGTCGCTTTGATTTCCTCATGCTTTGTCAGGGATAAACCACAAGCCTCAGATTCCTCACCACTGTGGTGCACAGTTAAGAGTTTGCTACCGAGCTCCAAGAGGCACAACCACATCTACACATCACTTTGATAAATGCATTTGATTCTACAAAGTTTTTTTCCATTTAATGGCTCACGCTCTCATGTCTCCACAAGTATCTGCTGTTTTCCACTGTATTCTTCAATCTGAATCAGTCATACTGAGAAATACGTAAAGCAACACATTTTAAACATGATTTGTAACATTAACAAGCAACCTTTGATATCCTAAGTCACTCCATAATCACTGTTGATTCAAAAATAATTTAAATAAGTCATTAGTAAAAAGATTTCATTAAGTCTCTTCACATTCTAATTTTTCGCATCCAACACTCAGGCAAACTGTGGGCACTCCTAATACTGTAAATCATGCATTGCAGTTATACTGCAGCAGGGAATATTTAGTAAAACTAAGGTTTGAGAACTGCCACAAAGACAAAAAATCTGTTGTTTTTTAAAATGCTTTTTATTAAGTTATGGAAAACTTAATGTACACTGGCATATTAAGAAAAAAGCCAATGTGGCTATAAATAACTTTAAAAAAAATCATTAACATACTTGAAACAAGGCAAGGCTTATCCGTATTAATATTAAATAGCACAGAGTTCCAGTGCAAGTTCATGCTAGACTACACTACTGCCACTAATGGAAGCTGTCTCATCCCTAAGCCACACACTGTGCTGCTTAATTTACAGAATCTTTTGTGCTGCATAGCTCTGCATTAGACAAATCAGGAAATTAAACCGGATGAAAATTATTTTTTGTCTAATTAGTTTTCAGGGATTTCATTCCTTGATCTGGCTCACCACAGAACCTTTAGCATCAGCACAAATACAAAGCAGGAGTGAAAGTACTTGGAGGCAGACGGAGGGCATTACTGGCCCATCTTTTCTGGCAGCTGCCTGCACATACACCAATTTGTGGTCAAAAATAGGAAGCAACTGGTATATTAACCACATTTTAGATTGTCAGTGGGGCTAATCAAAACATTTTGGTTCTTGTCACAACATCTGTTAGTGAAGTAACATGCACTTAAATACACTCATTTGAACTGATTACATTAGTTCCTTTAAACCTCAAGCTTAGACAACATGGGTGTGATTAGCTTGAAAAAAAAAAAAAAAAAAGAAAAGAAAAAAATAAGGACACCAGCCCCACACAGGGTCTCCCTTCCAGGTCGTTATGACCTTGACAAAGCTGCATCTAGAGAAGCAGCTTGAAAGTAGAACCCCTGATAACCACAGTGGGAAAGAATATCGGTTCTCCTGCCATGGCATGGGCCTGTGTGATTACAAACATGCAGAACTCAACAGGTCTGTTAGCATCTCTGGGGAGCACTGCCAGGGATGCCTGGTGTTCTGTTTGTTCTCTATTCCTATGACTCTTCTTGCCTCCAGCTGGGCTTCTTTTTCTTACTTCTCTATTGTTTTATAAGTAGGGATGAGAAGAGAGAATTCAGTTTTGTTCTGGAACAATCACTGCTAATAACAAATGCTGGCTGGAATGACTTTCTGTCTAGCCTCTCCTTTTTCATGCGTACTGTTACTCCCAATCATAAATGTTTGGTATTTTATATACTTTTTAATGTAGCTCAACCACTACAGTAGCCCTAAGGCCTAGTTAGGGCCGCCCATCAGCCAGCTGTCCGTGGAGATGGCCACATGCACACAGGTTTAAGGGATACGGGGCCACCCCACCTCGTTCCAACTGGGCAGCTCTCCCAGGCCTGCCGCGGTCTCCCAGAGACCTTGCGACGGCCCTTGAGAGCAACAGGGAGCCCGAGACCCACCCGACCAGCCACAGGCACTCACCGGCTTTTTTGAACCCGGGCTGGGCCTCAGGTTGGCCAAGCTGACCTTAGGCAGCGACCGCAGTAGCTGCAGAGCCCCATGCACGCCAGTCCCGCTCATCGCCACTGCCCTCCCAAGGACAACTGCGGCGCTCCCCAGGCAGAGCTGCTTTACGGCAAGAGCCGTAAACCGCGCCTCCCAGCACTGTCGCGCAATGCCACAGCCTAAGAGGAAGGGAGCGTGGAGGAGGTTGCACGAGATGGAGTAGGTCAGGTTTCCGCTCCGCCGGATAGCTGCGATTGGGCTACGTGCTGCGAAAACGGGGAAGCGCGAGTGAAGCGTCAGGTAGTCCTCTCAGCAGACAGTGCCAATGGCTTTGGACCCAAACTGGGCTTAGTTCTTCACTCCTGTATTATTCGCACTGCCCTCAGCCCCGTGTTTTAAAGCCAAGCATTTTAAAACCGACAGGCTGCTTATGAACAGGAGTGACTTAGGGCACGCAGCACACAGATCTCATAGAAGTTAGCATGCAGCTCAGCCTGGTAACCTTTACTGTTCTGCCAGTAAGCAACAGGTGAGAGGGACATTTGGAAATCGAGTTACAGGCTGAAGTCTGTATTGCTTCTCCTGGTGTTCAGAAACACCAACTATCCAGCAATGTACATAAAATGCTGGTATGGGAAACCATCTGTGTCAATTTCAGCCACTAGGATAGGGGAAAATACGCAGTTTAGACACGTTCTCCCTTGTAAAATTCTCATTACCATAAATTTTGTAGAAAAATATTCGTATGCAGATAACTCGCTCTAAAGACATCCAACTCACGAAGCTTTGAAAGATTCACAATTTGGAAGCTAATAGTGGCTCCCTTAGGAAGACGAGCCTTGTGCTGTTTGCCTGCAGGCAGCAGGATGCCCTGTGCCCCACTGCCCTTCTGCTGTTGTGCAATTCCCAGCCACCCTGTGTGCACAGAGCTGCATTCCTCCAGCAGCTCTGAGCAGCACTGGCAGGGCTGGCAGTTCAGCTGAGGTCAGTCCAGATGCAGTGATCAACCACTTGGCCCAGCTGTCAGCAGGCATCAGGCCCTGCACAGCAGAAGTTGCATCAGGTCACCTCTGGAGGGTTACCTTTGTTGAATAAAAAAGACAATCTGGTAAACATCATTGTAGCAGATTTGAGTTGGGTATCATACGTGTTACAAGAACTAAAGCACAGAGATAAAACATAGAGGCCTTATTAAAAATAACAATATGGCAACAGTGGAAACCCCCTACCATAGATAATAGGTATCAGAACAGCATCACCAGTCATGGCAAAAGAGGTTGTGTACTTGAAGTTATACAGTTGGTGCAAAGACCTCTCCAACATAATTTATGCAGCCACGCTGACAAAGATAGTAAGACACGAGAAGAATTTACGTAGTAGAAAACTACCCCTGCCTGGTATGGAACATGCCAGCAGGATGGGTGTGCTTTCACACAACACAGTGCACATTCAGCTGCTGTTTGAGTTGCCAAACAGTGACTGAGCTCCGACAGATACCACCCAGCAAAATACAATGAGCAGATTGACTCCCTGGGAGGAAGTATCTGACAAAGATGCATGAAACAGAAGACAAAACATTTCATTCTTGCAGCAGTGTGTTAACCATACTAATTCAGAGTTTGTCTGAGTTCTTGGAATGAACAAATGAATAAGAGGCATTCACTCTTTGGCCATAAACCACAATTCACTGATGCAAGCATCTGATCTGACAGGGACAAATGAGTTCTGTCCAACAGTGTTGCCTGCTGTTGTTTCAGGGTTTTTGTTTTGTTTTGTTTTTTGCTGTTTTTCCTGGTTCCCGTGACTTAGTATTTGCTATTACTCCACTAAAGAACATTGAGATTTCCTTTCTCCCCAAGCCTTTCAAAGCACAAAAATGGATTTTTATAAGAAATAGTCAAGTGGCAGACATGATAGCATAATCTGGCAGACACTCAGATTTGAAAGCCCATTGAAAGCTAGTTTTAAAGGTGAAAGACAGTTCAGTCATAGAATTATTAAGGTTGGAAAAGACCTCTAAGAACATGTAATCCAACCATCAAGCCATCCACGCCATGCCCACTAACCACGTCCCTCAGTGCCTTGAATATCTCCAAGGACGGTGACTCCACCACTCCGTGGGCAGCATGTTCCAATACCTCAGCACTCTTTCTGAAAATAAGTTGTTTCTAATATCCAACACGAACCTCCCCTGTGCAACATGAGGCCATTCCCTCTCATCCAATCACTGTTACCTGGGAGAAAAGGCCGACCTCCACCTCACCATAACCTCCTTTCAGGGAGTTGTAGAGAGTGGATAAGGTCTCCTCTGAGTCCTCTCTTCTCCAGACTGAACAACCCCAGTTCTATCAGCTGCTCCCCATCAGACTTGTGCTCCAGGTCCTTCACAGCTTCACTGCCCTTCTCTGGACACACTCCAGGGCCTCGGTGTCTTGTAGTGAGGGGCCCAAAACCGAACACAGTACTTGACACATGGCCTCACCAAAGCTGACTACAATCACTTCCCTGCTCGTGCTAGCTGCACTACTTCTGACACACTCCAAGATGCCATTGGCCTTCTTGGCCACTTGGGCATACTGCTGGCTCACGTTCAGCCAAACATCGGCTAACACCTTTTCCTCCATGCAAAATCCCTTCGTAATTGCTGCAAACCCCAAAGCAGAAGCAGCTGTGTAGAATCTGAAGAAGCCCAGCGCTGCCTTCCCTCAGAGCCGCCAGCACCCAGCAGCGCTTCCCCTGCGCCACCCCGGTCTCCCGCCAACCCCACCGCAGCCAATCGGGGCGGTGACGGCGGGAACAGCCCCGCCCCCGGCCACCGCCCCGCCCCGCCTCCCGCCGTTGGCCGTAGTCCCGCGGCCGCCCGGCAGTCCGGTGTATGTGCGGCAACAACATGTCGGCGCCGCTCCCCGCCATCGTCCCGGCCGCCAGGAAGGCGACGGCCGCCGTGAGTCCGGGCGGGAAGTGGGCGCGACAGCGCAGGTTTCGGGAACTCTGACGGGCGGCGGCTCCCGCCCCGCTTTGTTCTCCGCCGGGCCGGGGGCGGCGGCGGCCTGGGGGTGACGCCGCGGCGAGGCCGGGCCCTGCTGAGAGCGGGCGGTGAAAGGCCCGCGCAGCGCCACGGGTCCCCTTCGCCTGGTGCTGGAAAGGTCGCGGTGGAAAGCGGGCGTGGTGCCGCGCGGCGCTTTGGGCGCCTCCTGCGGGCGGTGGGGCGGGGGCTGCAGCCCGGGGGTCTCGCTTTCTTGAAGTTGTCTTATAGCGCGATTTTATTTTTCCTAGGTGATTTTTCTTCACGGACTGGGAGATACCGGGTGTGTATGTCGATGTGTTAGTGCCTGCCTGTAGCTGTGAAGGGTTCCGGGTGTGAGGTTGCGTGCCTTAGAGATGGGAGCCGCTGAAAGTTGCTTAAACTTCGTACCTTGCTGCATCCGCTCGGCTGACTGCACGATTGTCAAAATCTGAAGAAAGTGTGCAACACAGAGAGTCAGCGTGCATGTTTATGCGATGTGGTTTTTGCCGTTTGTCAAATTAGTCTTTACACGTGGCTAAAAGAAAAAAAATCTCCGATTTTTTAAATCTAACCAGGTGTTCTCAGTCATCTTTTTCCTTTAGATCCTTCTTTGGTCTTTTGTGCTTTATTATTAACACTCTGCGAGTCAGATCACCCACTCTTTGTTAGTAACATATTTTGTACTGGTAGGAAGCAGGTTGCCATATCCAGCCTGGATTTCAAATGCCTGTGCACTCTATGTGTTTGAAACCGCCTTCACTTCATGCAGTATGCATTAACTTTTTAGGATGATACTGAAAACAGGGTGTTATGGCTGGTCTGCTGTTGGTTGAGTAAATTCAGCTATGTCACTGAGTTTGTTACAGGTGTCTTCTCTTTAGAAATGTCTCTTTGTTACCCAGTGTGCTGAGTGAGTTAGGGGTGCTGAATAATGAGAGAAGTCAGGAAATCCAGTGACTGTTGAATGTTTGAAGAAAAGTACAGACACAGCCAGCAGTTATGCACAGATTTGGCTTTGGGTCCAGTTGTGTACAAGCGTAGTTCAGCCCTAGCGTGAATCTCACTGAGCTCTTAATTTAAATAGTGATTCCAATTACCTGGTTTCTAGGAAGCTTGATGGCCCATGTCCTGGGCAAACCTTGGGCTCTGTGCTTTCATGCAGCATATGCTTGAGATTTGAAAAACTGCGTGATTCTGAGAGCATGCAGGCTATCCGAAGTCAGCATGCCTGGTTTGACTGAGTTGGCTCTACATGGTCTGTGCTTAGGTGTTGGTTTTTTTCTCTCCGACATCAATAGATGCAGTCAAAAATGAGAAGGCTGCCCGTGGAAAAAAGCTGCCTTAACTCTGCAGGAACAGCACAGTGAACTCTGTGCCAGTGCTGAGTC
This sequence comes from Lagopus leucura, assembly GCF_019238085.1. Lineage (NCBI taxonomy): Eukaryota > Metazoa > Chordata > Aves > Galliformes > Phasianidae > Lagopus > Lagopus leucura. The sequence continues at coordinate 53,010,271 of NW_024962263.1, read as the reverse complement.
TGGAAGCAGTACACATTCATATGTTCATATGTTGCAGTGCCAAAGCTGTTAAATCCAGCCAGGTAAAGAGCAGGCTTTAAACAGAGCCTAAGTGGTATTTCTGCAGCTGTGACACAACTGTGATAGTCTAGATAAAATTGGATAAAGTGTCCCTGTCTGTATATACGCAACAAATACTCAGAAGCAGGATAAACCTTTACATTTAGTAATGTATTCATAGCGTATTGGCCTATCTGTACAGTTCTTCTAGAAATATTGACCTTATTCAGCATTTTTATATGTGCTGTGTAGTTTCAGCAAGATAAACATAGGAGCTGAGCTAGTACATAAACGACGTACAATGTGTTTTTTGTTAACAGGCATGGATGGTCAGAAGCACTTGCAGGTATCAAAAGCCCCCATGTAAAATACATTTGCCCACACGCGTAAGTTTGTAACTTTTCTTGTTTCATCTTTTCTGTAGTTCAATACTGAGGTACTTGTGCGGGTGATGAATCGCATGGAATTTGGGATGGCTATAACTTTCAGCTAAAAAGACGCTGAAAACAGTTTTGATTCTATTAAATATTTTGTTGTTTTTTAGGAACCTTTGGACAAAATTGCATTCATTTTTGCTTTTATTACTCATTCAGGCTGAAAACAAATTGAAAATCTCTAGATATAAAGTTAGATTGTTTTGACTTTATGCTTTCACCTGATTGAGGTATCTCCTCACCCCCGTCACTCATTACAAGCCATTCTTAACAAGGAGTAATTTTTTGTTTTATTCACCATTAAATAAACTTTGCATTATGCACATACATGTCTTAAACCTGAGTGTGTATAGTAGTTGCAATTTCCATGTTACATACAGAGCATTTCAGAGGTTCGCAGGATATTCTTTTATCTTCTGCAAATAATGCATTTTGGGGCTCTCTTTGCAATTTGAGAACTGAAGTACTGAGCAGGGTGAGGAGTCAGTAAATAATCCTAGATGTATCTTAATGCTTTTAGTTTACTTTAACACAAAATTCAGATTTTCTTCTTCTCTAACAGCAATAAGTAAGCAAGCTGTTCTCTTTGATTGCCCTTTGTCTCCTTTCAGTCTTCCCTGCAGACTTTATGTTCCTCTGTTTCAGTTGATTAAAACAGCCACGTTTGATTCCTCATGCAGTCAAGTGAAGTTATCTGAGAAGATGCCGTACAGCAGCAGCATGAGGGTGGGAGTGAGTCTTTGAATGGAGTCAGGCATTGCTTAAGCAGCTTCTGCTGCTGAGGGGAACAGGTGTGGCTAGGCTCTGCCATTATGCTGCATTTTGCTGATTGTTAGGTTTGCTGATGCTGTGTATGTTGCCTTCATCCACTGAGCCTGTCTGTGGAACTGTGATATACAAGTCTTATTTAGAAATAGCTACATGGAACATATATATGCTTGTATTTTCCATGTGTGGGTGTATATATAAAACAGCCCGTTAATGTTTTGCCTGATCTCCAAGCAAAGGTCAGCCCTGAATAATAAATGTGTTTGGAGAGACTGATTTCAAGGGAGATTAGTTGAAGACACACTACAGGGTAGCTAGTGTTAATTATGGTTTGGAAGAAAAAGAGAGATGTAATTCAATGACGTAACTGCATCTGCATAATTAAATTTCAGCATGTACCTTACATCAGTGTTGTTCATTCTCGTTCTTAGGCCATTTATGCCGGTTACTTTAAACATGAACATGGCTATGCCATCATGGTGAGTATTTATTAAGCTGCAAACAGTTTGATTCAAAAGATATCTAGAAGTCTGAGCTCACTGTTCTTAATTAAAAATCCGGAACATTCTGAATGGCTTCTTTGAATTGGATGGAAGTATTAAAAGCTTTTTGCTTCAGTTTCCTTCTATAAAAGGGCTCTCAAAGTATACTGCAGTTTTCTGTGTATGTGTGGTAATGGTTATTCTCAGTTCTAATCTGCATGTATTAAACTATATGAAAAAAATAATCTGATTTTACATCTATAATCTATAGTCTGTGTTGTATATGGATTTGTGGTCAGTAGTAGCAGAGGTTTGAATATAAATGCCATTGCTACTAAGTGAGCAATATTTAGTGCATCAGTAGAATTAGGATGTCTAGCAACTGTTCTTTAGAACATCCATTCTGAATAGAAAGGAGGAAAAATACGGTAGTTTCAGTGTTCTTAAGCAAGCCCTCGTGATTTTTTTCTGCTCTTGAAGTAACTTGAGTTTGTTTCTTCAAACAGTATTTTAATTTTGCATGCGTGATGGTTAAATTTAAGTCCCTGCTGATGTTTTTGGAGCAAATATCAAAACCGTGCTGCTTAATCTGCAATAAATGACAGAAGAAAGCGAAGCTCTCAAAAACTTTGTAGCCTCAAGTATTTTAGCAAATTAGCAACGTTTTAGGTCAAGCATTTTATTGTTCATGATTTCTCGGAAATTGTGGGTAATTGGTCTGAAATATGTCAGCCAGCAAGCATTCTAGTTTGGAAAGTATCTCAGTGTTGTGCTTTAAAGTAGTGGAATGGATGCTCTAACGAGTAATGCTCTTGTTGATATTTTTGTAAGGTTTGATATCGTTGGACTTTCTCCAGATTCGCAGGAAGATGAAGTTGGGATCAAAAAGGCAGCAGAGAATGGTATGTTTAGGAATTCTTTTTCAGTCTTGAAAGTACTTCCATGTATTGCTAGGAGCTAGGGATTAGTCTGGAAGAGCCTATTAGATTGAAGAAGACAAAATTGTTAGGAAAGGTAATATGGATGCACTGTATCTAAATTTAGCTTTTTTTTTTTTTTTTTTTTTTTTTTTTTATAAAGCTTCATGACTAAGTAGGCAGTTCATGAGTGAAAACACTTCATACATTTCAAACCTTCAAAGATGAAACAGACAAGGAAGCCTGTATGCTTGTTTTTGTTCTTCCCTTTTAAGATATCCTTCTGGATAGCATAGGAAGTTGAAGCTATGTGGGCATTCATTTGTCATGCTGGATAGTTAGAACACGATACCGTTTTCCAGGCAGTAGACGACTTCCTTGCATGTTTTCCTGATTAGAAGTTATATAGTGGTACTGGAATTTTTGATTGCATCCTAGATTTTTGGTACTTTGTTATTGTATAGCAGACAAGGTTTTTCTCTCATGAGCTTTATGTTGGCATCAGAGAATCATAGAATCACAAGGTTGGAAATGACCTGTAAGATCATCTAGTCCAACTGTCTTCTCATTACCACTGCTACCACAAACTACTAAACCATATCTCACAGCTCCTCATCCAGACAGGGAGGTGGTCTCTCTTCTCTCCTAGACTTTCTATAGAACAGAGTGCATTTTAATTACTGGCCTTTGTGTTGCAGTTAAAGCACTCATAGATCAAGAAGTAAAAAATGGAATTCCTTCCAATCGAATTATTCTGGGAGGCTTTTCTCAGGTAAGGTATAGTTAGAACCATCTTCTTCTAGGGGAACAGCTTAGCTTTCCTAATGTGGGAAATCCAAAGTTGAATGGGTGTCTGTTGCTTCTGACATTTTGAGGTGTCAGTTTCTCTTTGCCTGAATAACCAAAGTTTATCTAAATAATTAATTTTCACTGACAAATGAACTTGTGGAAAAAAGTTACTAAAATTAATAGCAAGTTATTAGTTATGTATGTACCTTCTGTAGTGCTGTATGAAAATCTTTTTTCTTTAACATCTTGCTAGCATTTTAATCTACCTTTAGTGTGATAGATATTTCATGGTCTGGATTTGTTAGGGAAATATATTTCCATCATTTGTACTTCTAAAATATCCTAATTGGGCCAATATTCTACAGACCTATTAGGTCCGTAGATCAACTCTGTAGTCTGTGTTGAAGTGAATTGAAATAATAAACTTGAGATGATGCTGTCATGAGTGACACTGCTTTATTTCTTGCTTGGGTTTCAGCTGTCAGTTGTGGTACATTTTCTGTTTTACTTGTGAATTGATCACATGAGCTTGAAGGGAAAAAAAAAAGCACAAGTGCATATAAGAATACTGCTTTTAGTATTGATTCTAAGGAAGAATAAATTGGAATAGAAGAAGTTCTTTAAAGGAGAAACCAAAGATTGTAAAACAAAGCTTACAAGTAACATTACCTTCACCATTCTAATACGAATCTGTTTATTTTAGGGTGGAGCTTTATCATTGTATACAGCTCTTACAACGCATCAAAAGTTAGCAGGTGTTGTAGCCCTCAGCTGTTGGCTTCCTCTGCGTTCCTCTTTTGTTCAGGTATTTATTTATTCTTTCTGAAGCGGTTTAGCACTGGCAGAATGAGTATACCTGAAGATTGTATCTTGTGCAGGAATTAGTATTACTGAGTATTAGCTGCAGCTGGATAACTCAGCAGTTCTCAGAGTAGGGCACTGGGGGTTTAAATTCTAGCAAGAAGGGGAATTGAAGGAGTACTCAGCAGTTTACCTCTGCTTAACGTGACTTTCATATGAAATCATATGTTTTAAAAACTGTTCTGAAATCAGTGTCAATTTTGTTTTGCAGGACTTCTTGTTTATTGTTTTTTATTCCCCCTTCAGAATTCACTTTGTCACACCATAAGGAGTAGTGCCCTGGGATTATTTTCTCCCAGAGATATTGAAGTTACCCTGCTTACTTTCTCCTCCTTCTCTTCTCACCCCTGACAGGGTGCTGTTGGTGTCAATAAGGAGATTCCTGTTCTTCAGTGCCATGGGGACTGTGACCCACTTGTTCCTTTAATGTTTGGTTCTCTTACTGTTGAGAAGCTAAAGAGTATGATAAATCCAGCCAATATAACCTTCAGAACTTACTCTGGCATGATGCATAGTTCATGTATTGAGGTAATGTTCTTAATATAAATATTTTAGCTAAGTATGGTTTTATTTTTTCCTCAAAACAATTCTAGGGCTTTCAAATTTTATCTTTATCAATTAAAAGCACATAATGCTACTGACTTATTTTACTGAATAGCTATAATATTGAATGTCTGTCTGAAAAAACATCCAAGGGAAAAGTTTATATGACCAGTGGGAAGTTCCTCAGAGGACTGTATTTTTGGGACTGGGCTAGCTGAACTGTAAAGCAATTTTTTTTTTTTTCCTAAGCTGTATTAATCACATTAATAATTACTGAATTAGAAGGCAGACTGAATTCTCACAGCACCAGTGCAACTTGATATTTTGAGGAGAATTTTGTGTGGTTTTGAATGGAGACATCAGAAAAATGTGCAAGGAGGGTTGATATTAGGGAAGTGGCAGCCACAAAATGTGTTTATGGCTCTGGCTCAGAAAACAATTGAGCTGATTTAATAATAGCTTGCAACTGCCAGAAAAAGGTGGACTAGTTCCTTCTGCTCATGACTTTTTGGTGCTCTCCTCCAATACTAGCTCTGGAGCTGATGAGAGAGATTTCTTTGAACTATTTTAATTTGCAAAAATAGTAAAGATTGCTGGCATAAGTTTTGCTGCTTTAGTGAGTTGAAGCATCTGAATGTACACAAAGTAAATGATAGGAGTTAGAGGAGGTGACAAGGAACAGGTCTTCCACTTGTCTGTAGCAGTAACTTTCTTAATTTGGATTACCGCATCTCTTGAAGAAAGTTTTTGGGATATTTGTGCAGTTTTATTGCATTTAGGCAGTAAAAACATGAAGTTGTCATGCAAATGTGTAAATATGTGCTCTTTTTTACAATACTTAGTACCATGTGATCTATTTTTTTCATAATTTATAATTTTGGGGCCATAACCTCATGTATTTTCTACACTTGCTTAAATTTCTATTATCACGTACTCCTATTGTGTATTCTGATGAAGGAGCTGATGTAGTTACAAAACTTCCAGAAAATAAATTATTTTTTAATGTGGATTGGTTTTGCAGTCTAATTCACTTAATTGCTTCTCTGAACTGAAGGAAGAAGCATCAGGCAGGTAAAGCAGTTTGGCTAAGAGGAGGAGCTGCTGGCTTTTCATGAAGCTACAGCTTTAGCTACCTTCAAATCCAGTCCAGCCTCAACCTGGTGCTATTCAGTGCACATGATTAATATGTAATAGAGAAAGTCAGAGAAGGTGACCTCTGCTCTTTTTTTTTTGTATTTTAAGCATTTGTGAGTAAAGATACATTTAGTGCCTTGAAGAGTTAACAGCACTGACTTGTTGTGTGCCAAGTAATTAAATCATGTCAAATAACTAATGAAACGCTCAATATTCTTAGCCCAGCTGCCCACAATAACTGAACTTTTGAAACATTATTTAGTGAATGTATTTAGCAAGGAACTTAACTAATATGTACCTTTATCTTTGAGCAGGAGATGATGGATATAAAACAGTTCATAGACAAACATCTACCTCCCATAGACTGAAATGACACGTGAGAAGCCTTCTACATAAACACCAGCATCAACTGTGGTAGAGTTAGTCTTTTCACATGCCTGATAAGAAAGCATTACTTCTGTACCTGCAGTGTTACTACTGTGTTGCAAATTTATACTTAAGACAAGGAGTAAATTGTACACATATGTGAGAAATGATAATCTTTGTAGTATTGATCATCCTCTGATGGGATTGAAAAATGATGCACCTAGGTAACAGTGATAGAATGTAACCTGAATGTAACTATTTTAAGACTTGTGATTGCAGAATTTTAAACTATTTGTACAATCAAAGACTAAACTTATGTGAGCAACATAAATGTGACCAGTTTGGTATACTTGAGACATGATTTGTTCTTAGTACTCGTTGAAAACAAATTAAAACATTTTGTGTATGTAATGGATGTATAAAGTGCACAACATGTAACAAAGTGAGCATATGATTGTAGAATAAATGTTACTGAGGACAAAGCTTTAAATGTTAAACATTGTTGCTCCAAATAGGGTTTTTCTTCTAGAGTGACTATTATAGTCAGCAGAAATATTTCCTGCACTTAAAACACCTCAGTTTTAAATGTTTTCATACAGGTAGATACTGTGGAAATTATGAAGGCACTCATTCCTCATTAGACCGTCATTTGTTGCTATGCTGCTGTCATTTAGTTTGGATTACTATAAATTTATGCCAAATGCTGACTCGAACAGAATTCTGAAGAAGTGCATAGGAATAATTTGAGTTTTGTTTAAAATTCCTATTTTCATATTGAATAGTCACCTTACACTTGAAAATTGTAGCTTTCATTTATATAGAAATGTTGATGATGTATTTTACATGAGCTATTCCAGCATATAGTTTTGACTTTACTGCCTGCTTTGGAGTAACTGAATGAAAACAGTGCAGCTGTGTAGTTTTTAGTTTTGTATATTGTTGAATCTCATCCATAACACATTCTTACCATCTACTACTTTCTTTTCTTCATACTGACACTTGAGATTTGTCTGGAAAAGAACACAACTTTATTTTCAACTGTATGATTTTGCATTTCCCTAGATTATTGTAGCCTAAAAATATGCTGAACTACTACTGGGGGAAAAAAATCTTCAAGATAAAAAATGTCACTTCTTTCAGAAGCTTACAATTCTAAAGTGCTCTGGATTACAGAAATCAGTGTGACAGCTTTTTTTTTTTTTTCTTTTCTTTTGTAATATACTTTCTGAAGTAGATGTTCTTTAGAGTTTATAGACCATCACTATGTGCCTAATGTTTAAAAAAGACACCATGGTTTTTACTACATAATATGGTGCATAACAATGTTCTATACTAAAATATGTTTGCAAGCAAAGAATGTTCCTGTCTTGAGTGCATCTGTGATGATCCGTGATGATCTGTTTTGTCAGCATTGTGATTCATACCTACATAAAAGGTACTTACTCCTCAGCCAAATTAATCAGCGGTCTTCTTACAGAACATTTGGATTTATATCAGAGGCATCTGCCAGTACAAATATATATACATTGGGAACTGCAGTCTCTAACATAGCTGCTGCCAGAAACCTGACACATTCACTTTGAGTTCTCAGATTTTAGTACTTTTCTTCATATATATCGAACTTCATTTTTAGGAAGCCAATTTACTTTCCTAATCCAGCTTCTCTGATATACTGAATATCTCTTAATATGTAAAACTTAAGAAATGATTTATTTTCACTGTATTGGAAAAATTCTAGAAATTCTGTCTGTGGCTGAGGAAAGTATCAAGTTTGAAGTTTAATTAGTCTTTTTACTTGGTCACCGTGTTCTGTATATTTGCCAATTTGCCCTTCAGCTAATTTTTTTCACAGAAGGAAACATAGTGTTATTGCAGTGGTGCCAATGTTCTGTTGAGAAAATAGTGTTTTCTAGCTTGGAGTCATTCCCAAATTGCATTAGCTAATATTCCAGTCCTGCTGAATTGCAAACTTGGTAACATAGCTATATGTTGCCCCTACATTTTAGAAGGCCACTCATTCCTCTATGTCTAAACTATGTCCTAAATATTGGCATGTTTCCAAAGTTCTGTATGAGCTTCTGATTTTTTTTCTTGTACTGTTTTCTTGTGCTGTTTGTAAGTTGTTCAGTAACATCATTCTGCTCTTGTTTATCTTCTAGCTGTCTACTTGTTTGACATTTTTTTCTTCTGTTGGAATAATTTTAAAAAATACTTTTAAGATGCTAAAGTGAGATCACTCCTAGCTTTATTCTGCCTTAACACTTTTCTCTGAGGCAATGTGTTCGTAGTTTGGAGTCAGTTTCTAGTACTTCTGCATTTTCAGCTGTCAGCTTCAATTGTTTTCTTCATGATGCTTTCAAATGTTCTTCTATAAATGCTTTATATTGTGATTGCATTCAAATACCTGGCTATCATAACAAGATTTCTTGTTATACCGTTGTTTTGCTGCTTACTTAAACCGCAAAGAGCTGTGTTACCAAAATGTATGTAAGTAAATGTCATGACTTATTTGAATTTCTGTCTTCTAAGAAGAGTCCTTCCTCATGTTTGTGTTGCAGGGGAAGATGTGTATGTTGTCGTTAGAAGTTCCTAAATAATTCAGAAACTAGAGAAAACTTTGTGGATGTATTTGAAGCCTCTCCTGTCTCTTCCCATAATACAGTGTCCAGAGTTACTGACTTGACTTTATTAATTTCCCACCTACTTGGAAAGCTGTGTGTGATCCTGTAGCTGAACTTAATCACTGCCTGATGTGATTTGATGCTAGGACAGTTGTCATAACTGGTGTGTATAATGATAGCTTGGCCCAGTGTATTTATTTCTACAATTTCTATTAAAACGGAGATGTTGGGCTGTCAGTGTTCTAAATATAAAGATCCCATTCTCAGAAGCTACAATTTAAAACTGGCCAAGAATTAATTTTATTTGTGCAGTATTAAACTTCCCCCAAAGGGTATGATGTCTGTCTAACCTGTTAAAGCATTTGATATGAAAGTGTCAATGTTTTTTTCTGGGGTTTTCTAACTCCCTACCGCATTTCAGATTCAACTGGTACTTACATTCAGCTGCAGTTTTGTGAAGTCAGAAGTCTGACTTCTTGTTAGAATATGTTGCTCATGTTTTAAATAAGTGCATCAAGTTATGTGTTATAAGCCAAGTCTTTCAGCCAGTCTTGAAGTACAACTGTGGTGAGGGCTGTGTGCTTTGGTTTCTTATTCCTGCCTTGTATGATTACAACACAGTAGATTGATTAAAAATGGTACTGTATGCTGTAGCTGTTACTAGAATTGTTAATTAAAACATGTTCTCTCTGATGGGCTACACTGAACTTCATTAAAGTTATTAGGATGCATCTTTCATGTAGGGATGCTATTTATGTTAACAGATGTGACTAAGAACAATCTTGAAGGTGTTAATGAAGCCATATCATAGAATCACAGAATGGCCTGGGTTGAAAAAGACCTCAAAGATCATCTTGTTTCAACCCACCTGCAATGGGCAGGGTCACCAACCACTAGACCAGGCTGCCCAGATCCATATCCAGCCTGGTTTTGAATGCTTCCAGGGATGGGGCATCCACAACCTCACTGGGCAACTTGTTCCAGTGTGTCACTGTGTATCTTAAGTTTTTGTGAAGAAATACCGAGCACTTGCTCTTTATGTTATCAAGCATAAGCCATTTATATTTAATGTAAACATTTAAGATGTAATTTAGTTTGCTCATCTATGACAAGGAATCCTAACTTGGAAAATTACTTCTTTAGTAGGGAAAATGTAAAATGTTTCAGTTTTTATCATTTGTGAAATAAAGGTAGTGTGGGCAAGTGTTCACAACTGTTTCTATGCATACTTGAAGAAGCTGAGCTTTCATGTGCTGTCATGCAGGTGCTTCAGAGGCCTATTGCAAATGTACTGCATAGTAGTGTGTGAGTGATTCTGTAATGTAATACAAAAGCAGGATGATTTGTAGTTATCAAAAGTAAAAAGAATGCTAGTTTATTATTTGCTACCTTGAGAGAATGTTAAATATTACTTTTCATATTCCAGGTTAATTTTTATTTGGCTTGCTGAAAGATGGAGGAAATTAAAGAAATCTAGTACTCTTACAGTAGGACACTAAATAGCAAAGTCTTCTCACTGTGTACTTTTAGACCTTTCGGGGGGAGGTGGGGGGGGGGGGTTCTGTAATGTTAGGGAGGCTTCTGAAGTTCTGTTAGGTTTAGCATATGTAATACTTAATATTTTTGTTAAAGAAGCATATTTAAGGTTGGAGTTGGGGTTACATGCTCTTCAGGCTAACTAATATTTGAGGCAGATTGGTGGTATATGTAGTATGAAGTAAACAACAGAAAACATGGAGATTATCTGGGAAGACGTGCTGTGAAGTGGTAGTTTGATGAAACTTGAGAGGAAGTAGGGCCTTCATGTGGTAAAAGTTGACCTTCACCCACCAGCAGTTTAATTAAAGTCTGCTTGTTTGCATAAACTGATGTCTAGAACGTAGTGGAGTACATTTATGAAGTTAATGAATGTATGCAAATGCATATTAGATGCGGTGCTATATGTGAATATATAATGGCAATATGAGAAAATAGCTAGTAACAGTAAAGATGCAACAATGCACAGAGTAATTTGTCAGTTCATGTTTATGGAAAACTTTTGGGATATTTTTCAATGTCCATTTACTCTTAGTCCTGGCATCCTTTTCTGTAGTTAAGTAATCACGAGGAGAAAAGTTGCCTACAATTAGCATAATAGTAAATAATTATTATTATTACTTTGTAATTGGAAGCTGGGAGGAGTGGCTGAGATTAGAAGGCTGCACTGCCTTTCAATGAGGCCTGGACAGACTGGAGAGTTGTGCAGAGAGGAACCTTTAGGTTCAACAAGAGTGAATGTAGAGTCTTGCACCTGGGGAAGAACAATGACTGCATCGATATGGGCTAGGCAGCTGACCTACTGGAGGCGAGCTCTGAGAAAGATCTGGGTGTTCAGGTGGACTGCAGGTTGGCCATGTTGATAATATCTGAAGAGTGGGTGTCAAGAGGGTGGGGTCAGAATCTTCAGTGCTGCCCAGTGCCAGGACAAGGGGAAATAGGCACAAACTGGAACATGGGAAGTTTAATGTGAACATGAGAAAGCACTTATTTACTGTGAGAGTGACAGAACACTCTGGAACAGGCTGCCCAGAGAGGCTGTGAACTCTGCTTCTCAGGAGATACTCAAAATCTGCCTGGATGCTTTCCTGTTCAACCTACAGTGGTGTATGGGAACTGCTGAGTCACGGCCTGAACCTCTGACTGATCACCTGAGGTGAGCCATGAGTCAGCCAGAGGAGCACAGCTGAAGGCAATTCAGCTGTGCTGCCGGAAGGGATGGAGCCAGGCTCCACCCCTCCTAGACCTATTTAAGAGCTGGCTACCAGTGGGGAAGGATCTCATCTGGAGATCCCTCCTTCTGGTGTTTTGTGGGTGAGCCCAGCACAAGGGTAAGCCTTCCATTTATTCTCTTTTGTCATCATAGTCCACTTTGCCTAACTCTCTTGTTTATTTTGTGATTGTAACATCTTGATATCCATTAATTATACAAGTGGGGAACCTGCTTTAGGAAGGAAGTTGGACTCCATGGTCTTCAGAGGTCCCTTCTAACCCCTACAGTTCTGTGTAATTTATGTATTAAACTTTATCCAGTACGGTATGAGACCACAGGTGTAGTAAATGAAGAAAGTGACATCATTTTCATAATGTCAACTCATTTGCAAATGGGATTCTCTGAAGAAGAATAGATGTAGAATAAAAGATTTCTTTTTTCTTTGCTTTCTGCTCACATTATTGCCATTTGCCTTTGGAACAACAGGCTTTATTAATTCTCTTTTTAGTGAAACGTACCTTTGATGTAATTCATTAAAACTGATTTAATTGAAGTGCTAACATAATTTGACATCCACAAAATAAATCAGTAAGTAATGGTTTTCTTTCAGCTCTAGTTACTGGAAGAGAGCAACACATTACCTCCTTTTATCTCTGTAAAAACTCCTGGCCAGTTTGCAGAGGTGTAGTCAACTTCACTTCAGACATCGAAGTGTGAGGTTTAGCTTTTCTGTGTAGACAAGTTAGCTTTCCCTCAAGGCAGTTCAGCATTTCTGAAAGGCTTCTTTTGTACATAACAGAAAAAGATGATGGACTTTGAAAGTCAGAGTGTGAATGTTCACTGGTTTTGAATGTGAGCAAACTCTTGAATTACCTTATACTTGGAATGCTTTGCTAAGTAGTGCTTAAAATGATGAGAGCATGGGGTGAAAAGTCTTTAAAAGACCGGAGTATTTTGAATCTCTAGCAAAGAATAGTCTCCAGAACAGAGAGCAGGGCTGTCAGTGGTTTACAGTCTAGTTCATCTGAGTGACAGTCTAATAACAAAACCTTAAAAATATATACAACGGGTTTTCTTAAAAATTTTAAACTTTCACGCATAAATGCCTCCAGTTACAGATTTCAGTTGGGAAAAGTGAGAATAGCATTTTTAAATGATACTGCTGGCACCTGAACTTGAAAATGTGGTCTACCTTCAGGCCATGCCATTATAATCTACAGCTTATACAAGGAAATTAAGGATCCTTTCTGCTGAAGTACAATAAAAACAACTAATCAACACAAAAGTTACCATTTCAGAAAGTTTTGAGGAAAGTCTTGCATCTAGGAGGCATCAAAACTCAATTTGATACAGATCCCCTGATGTGTCTAATATTGGACTAATTGTTCATCCTCTTTGCAGAGCAAGGATCTAAATCTGTTGACTGATGTAGACCTGTTACAATTCTGTTTTGATAGACTTAAATCATTGTTACAGACAGTGCTAAAATAAAAAGGTGATGCACAGTGAACATAATTTGTTGTTCCTTAATACCCTGTGGAATGCTGTTAATTTTATATTTTGCATGCTTACATTAACAGTTAATTAGAGGAGCTTTTCCATACAGATTGCTAGTTTGAAAATGGAAGATTTAAAGTGCATCATAAAGATCCTTCATTACAAGTTTTTTTTTTTGTGTGTGCTACTGTTTGATCTTCCCTTGATTTCTCAGTATGCTGTTTCATAACAAAGGAATACAGTAGATTTCTACAGCCTTTCATATGTGCACCCTGTTAGGAGAGCTATCTTATAAATGTCAGTATTGTAGGAGTACCTGTGGTTTTGTGTGTTACAGAATCAAAACGGTAGTCCGTTATATGAGCTGTATTTTGTTTTCTTTTAATGCAGATGTTTGAAGAAAAGCATATTCCCATCTGGTTATTCTTATATTTCCCTATCGAAATATTTCCCTGTTGCTACTTTTTTACTTTAGATGCTAAATGTATGATTTGTTTTCTCCTTACAGTCCTGCTGCTGCCTCTTATAAGTGCTATGTAGCATTTGATTTATAATCATAATTTCCTTACCTAACACAGTTTGAGTGTTAAGATTTCATCTGCATTTTTGAACGTTTTCCACATATTTCCATAGAATAAGGCATTCTTCTAAAATATATTTGATGACTTCATTTCAGAACTTAAAATGTTCAATGTAAGCATACTGACAGGTCTAGACTAGATCTGATGATACTGACTAGATCTCTGAGTGTTATCCCTGACCTACTTTGCACCTACTGTAGAACACAGATGAACTTACTTGATGTGCAGTGTAGCAAAAGCTCTCAGCTGATAGCATACACTGCACTGCTTTTATCATTGATCTGGTAGTGAGGGAAAAAAAGATAAATTTCATTTTAGGTTAACATAAAATTTAACCTGAATTCATGATTATGAGTACAAGGTTACTGCCTCTAGACAAAATTGTCCAAACCTGAATTGTTGTAGTCCTTTATATGTGGTTTTTTGTGTTTTCCTAAAGGAATGTGCCTTAGTTTTCCTGTTTGGGTGCATAACAAATGAAAAATGTTTCCTTATGCTAGTCCTGTTCATGGACTAGATCTACCCTCTGGGAAGATGCCACATAGCTCCCAAATACATTTTATCACTTCTATAATATCTTCGTATGCCTAGGCCTTTCAATGGCAGATGCTGCGACCATCATATGCACTGAGTGCTGTGCAGAAGAGCCTTAAAAGCAACTGTCTGTATGTAGTTTCATAATTGAAAGCAGTCTTGCTGCAAAGCACACAGCACGTAGCTACAATGGCAGTGGCTCCTTGTTCACATTGTTTTCCTGAGTCTTGTGTAAGATGTGCCCAACTTACCTCTTCTCCAAAGTGTTCATGTTTTCCAGCCCTTGGTTTACAACACAGACATCTGCAGCACTGCAAGCTTCCTAATAATAGAGTCTAGAGGCATGTATGAACACCCTCCTGAATCTCAGCAGTGGATAATCTGCATATCATCTTTATGTAACCTGCAGATATACTGACTGCTTTCTTGAAGTAAATGCAGTGAAAGTAGTTAAATGAAGCTGTGTTGTTGTTTGTTTGTTATTCTCTCAACAACAAAATTAAGGGAGATAAATTAATGGACAAGTTAACTGATGGTGCACATCATAGATTTACATCAAATTTCACCAGTTTGTATCCCAATTGAACACAGACAAGGCTTGGGCTACCGTGGAGACCAGGAGCCATTTAGCACCCTGCAGTGTAATGTGGGGCTCAGGTAAAGGTTTCTGCTGTGTCTCCGTTGCTTTTGTGTTAGAGCTGAGTCCTGAACCTCATCTAAAATTGTCATCTGAAATCCTCCACGACACACTCTTCGAGGCAGACCTTCTGAAAGACCTTTCAGGCTCTAGGGAAGAAGGGATTTTCTCCCCGCTTAAAGAGAAGCGCTGTTACTTGCAGTCGAAAACAAAATGACTGATTCCTGGCGGCATGCCGAGAGGCAGGGCTGTAACTGTGCGTGGAAGGTGTGTTTCTCTCAGGGCTGACGAGCACCGCGAACTGGAGAGGATAACGCAGCGAGCAGCTCATTCAATTGCACTTTGTCCTGCCTGGCAGCCACCGCCGTGCCCTCAGCGCTGTTTCCCTCTCGCTCACGAGCCGAGGCGGGTACGAGCGGCGCTCCCGCGGCCCGCCCCCTGCCCGAGGCCCGCCCCGCCCCCGCCTGCTGTCGGCGCGCCGCAGCGCTGCCTGTGGCTCCCGCGGCCGGCGCTCGGCGGGCGCTGCCTGGCGCCGCCGCTGGGGCTGCTGGGTCGGGGCGCTGCGCCGCGGCCCGCCTCCGTCCCGGCCTTGCCACCGTCCCGCCCTCCCGCCCGGCTCCGCTGTCGCGTCTCGGTGCTGGGGGTGCCGCCGCCACGCCGGCCCCGGCAGCCATGACGACGGAGGACGAGATCATCCGCATCGCCAAGAAGATGGACAAGATGGTGCAGAAGAAGAACGCGGTGAGGCGGGGCGAGGCGCGGTCCCCGGCCGGCTCCGCACTGCCTTCTCTTAGCGGGCCCCTCTCGGCCCACGGGGGCTGCCGCCGTCCGGGAAGCTGTGAGCGGCCACGCGGCGTTCGGGGGCGGCCCCGGGAGCCCTCAGCCTGGCGGCGGGGTCGGGGTAGCTTCCCCTGGCCCGGCTGCTCGCGTCCCGCCGCCGGGAGAGGCGGGCTCGGTGTGCTGGCCCGCAGAGGTGTCCGCGCTGAGCCCGGCGGAGCAGGCGGCGGCCGGCTCGGGTACGCGGCCGGCAGCTGGGTGGGAAAGGCGCGGGCGGGTTTCTCCTCCGAATACATTGTTTTCGTGTAGGAGCACTGACGGTGAGGCTTCAAAGCCGTGAAGGTGGCTGAGCAGCCATGGTCCTGCTGGCCACGTCTGTGTGGGCAGAGTTCTGAAGCACACGTGGGCTGAGCCCCAAACCTCCCTCCCCCCTTTATCAGGCCAAGTGCCTGATACGGTGACACACAAAGTAGCATACAAGTGACAGTTAAAAACTGTGTGATGCTTCAGCAATATTTATTTTTCCTGCAAAAGAAAAAAAATCAAGTACTTACTAAGGCTTGCATATTTGTAGCATTACTGGTTGCAGTAAAGCAATGAAACTTATCTGGTTCCCACTGACTGCACCGAGTTTTGTATAGCCAACAGCAACACCAGATACTTTAAGTAAGGTTGGTAGAGGAGGGACGGCAGCTTGCAGCACTTGCACCTAGGCGCTGAAGTTCTGGCAGCAGTCTGCCTCACAAGTGGAGGCTCATATCCCTTTTGCTCTTAGAAAACTCATCTGCAAGCTCCTCGTGATACAGTAACACTCAGTTTCTTCCTTTCCCCTTCCCCCCTTCAACTTCTAAGCACAAAAGGATTCATTGTTTCGCTTTCCCAGCTCTGATGTTGGAGTAGTGTATCAGAGGACATCCAGTCAGGACGCTGGATGCAGGAAAGCTGGGACTGGACTCTCTCTGTGTTGAGAAGGGACAAGGGTTAATGATTTTACATTAAAGGAGTGTAGCTTTAGATTAGATGTTAGGGGCAAGCTCTTTACTCAGAGGTAGTGAGGCACTGGTACAGGCTGCCCAGAGAAGCTGTGGTGCCTCATCCCTGGTGGCCAGGTTGGATGGGGCCCTGGGCAGTCTGAGCTGGTAGTGGCAACCCTGCCCACAGCAGGCAAATGGAACTAGATGGGCTTTAAGGTCCATTTGAACTCAAACCGTTCTGTGATTCTGAGAAAAACATGTTGACTGCTTGTCAAAACATGTTGAATGTTTGAATACCATGATAGCAAGAATAGTGAGATACAGTCAATTCAGTGTTATCTAGGAGGCTTCTGGCAACAGAAGGCAAGTGACACTGTCAGACAACATGGGAATGGCTACCAGTGCACTGATCCCATGGATGCTCCTGGTGACTGACCATCATCTATTTCCTGGGGATCTGGGAGGCTTAGGGCTATAACTTCTAACAGCAGCCGGGGACATGCTCATGCTCTGGTGTGTGTAAGCAAATTATCTCACAGCTGCAGAGAGTGGTACCATGTCCATGGGGCAAGCCTCAGTGGGACGCTGCCAGGGAGGTTCAGCTTGGATATTAGGAAAAATTTCCTAAATGTGTGTTGACACATTGGATCAAGCTGCCCAGGGGAGTGGTGGAATCATCATCCCTGCAGGTGTTCAGGGAATGTGGAGATGTGGTGCTAAGGGATATGGTTGGTGGGCATGGTGGGGGTAGGCTGATGATTGAACTAGATGATCTTAGAGGTCTTTTCCAACCTTAATGATCCTATGATTCTAAAATGAACAGGAAACCTTTCTTTATGCTGCCAACATGCATTTTAGTCTGAAACACTTTTTTTGTGTTTCAGTATACATTTAGTGTGTGTCTTTGAGAATGATTTGATGAAACCCATCAATAAAAAAGGCTTTGATGCCATTTCTCTCTGAAGTTGTCAAGAGCCTGATGGCAGGAAACAGTCTGCTACACATGGAGGCTCTGTGCCTGTGACAGAGAGCTGTGCGGCGTTTCTTTTGATGGGATGAAAAGGCAGTCAGAGCAGACATCCATCCTGAGTCACGTTCTTTGTGACTTGCTTTAATGAAGGGTTTAATTGTATCTGGGCAGATTTCATAACTATTTTACTGATGTGGTGCACAGAGGTTTTTTTTTTAGGACAAAATAACGATGCAATTTTGTGTTTAATACACAGTAGATACATATTCTGCTATTACTTCAGGTGCCTACATTTTTGAGATACATGTCACTACTTCTTCAGAATTATTGGGATTTGGTTAAAATGCATATTGTACCCTCCTGTAGCTCTCATTTGTGTGTAGGTACACTTCTTCCACTAAGTTACTTTGATGAATAAGTATAAACAATGAGGATGGATGATAAAACAGTTGAGTAAGTTCAGAAAAGAAAACATAAAGTTGTCTGTGTCAATAAATGTTTGTTTCCTGAAGTAGATCAGATGTATAACTGTATAAGTCTGCCATATTCATAAACACATTACATTTTCTGTAGCCTGAAGCCTAACTTTAAACTACACACGTAGAGCATGTTTCTGTTGTTATGATTTGATCATCTAAGGGAGGCTGAGAAGGATAATCTGCTAAATGCATAGATGAAAGTTAAGGTAAGCTGGAAACCTCCTTCAATGGGACCCTGTCTTTCAATTCCTATAAGATTACAGAAATGCTTTGCAAAAAAAGATTTATAATTATCTTTGTAGTGTGTTTTTGTATGGGGACTGTTGATCACAGCCTGCACCTCTGATTGACCACCTGAGGCGAGCAATGAATCAGCCGTGGGAGAACAGGTGAAGGCAATTCACCTGTGCTACTGGAAGGGGTGGAGCCTGGCTCCACCTCTCCTAGACCCCATTTAAGGGCTGACTGCCACTGAGTAGGAATTTCTTCCTGGCAATTGTTCCTTGTGGAGTTTACTGTGAGCTTATGATACTGGTGAGCGTTTCCATTTGTTTTGATTAACTTTTCACTGTTATGATTTTACTAAGCCTAACATCTGCATACCTATTGATTGTACACTTATTGGTGGTGCAGTTTTTAATTCAGATTTAATTGTAAAGCATCTATTATTTAGTGTACTTAATGTAATTGACTAGAGAAGAGTTAAGGATTAGAAAGCATCAATGCATTACAAATTTTGAGAATGTGAGGGCATCACATGTAGGTAACTACTGTGTATAGAGTGCTTCATCTCTTTTTTCTTATTGCTAGTTGTATGGCTTGCTCACCTGCTGTATGTCAAGCTGTTTTGGAAGGTGTTTAGGCTGGAAATAATAAAATTGTTCTGGTACCTGCAGTTAAAAAAAAAAAAAAAATTAGAGGGAAATTTTGAATGGAATGTATTTCTAAGATGAGATGAGAAGCGTGCTGTAATTCCTACTTTGCATTACAGTATCATTGCTGTGCTATACCAATATCCTGAGTTTATAAAAAGTTTTTAAAAAAAGTTTTTAAAAAAAAGTTTTTAAAAAAAAAACAAACCTGAAACTTTTGTTTTTCTCAGCCTCTTAGTGGTTGTCCTGTGTGTTATCTTTAGTGGTTAAATTGTAAGATGGTGCGGGTGCAGCAGCAGATTACTTGAGTTCCCTTGCAACAAGTGTGAGAAGCTGATTGGGGAGAACTTAAAAGGAAGGACAAATGCAAATGAAGATATGCAAAATGTATATTTTAAGTATGGAAAAGCAAATATGGTAAGTGAAATGGGATATGTTGAGTGACAGGTAAAGAAAAATAAGGGAATTGAATTTTAATGAACTGAAAGAAGGGGATTTGGGGGTTTGTTTCCAAACAAATTTAAATTAAAGGGAAAAAAAAAAAAAGGCAGAGATGTGATGAAGTTAGCTCAGGTACGGTGGCCTCTTGTGAGAGAGGTCCTTTGCTGCCTTGCTCTCCTTAAGTCACAGGTTGAGAACCAGATGCATTTGAATAGCAGGCGTGACTTAGTTTTTGTGAGGCTACTGTCCTCTGCTGGGCAGCCCTGTGTGTGGTGAGGAGTGGATGCTGCAGAGCTTTGCTGAAATAAATGAGTAAATTCTGAAGCATGTTGCTCACATATTTGAAAACTTTTAAGTAAGGCCAGCATGGCAAGTGAATGACTTGTTAAAGTAGTTGTGTGTATAGATAGCTAATCTGCTACTAATTAATTACTATTAATTGCAGTCTCTGAAATGGACTCATCTATCTTGAAGATTGCTGCTCATACAGTATTTGTTTGTACCTTTCCTTGTCATAGCAGTGCAAAAGGAATAAAGAGCCACGTCATGTAATAAACAAATGTATTGGTTCAGATGTTGTAGTGCGTTGGGATGGTCTCTGGCTTCCATTTTGGAGAAAGTTGATGCTTGGCCAGTGTGATGTAGAATGAATACTGTTATCTGTCTGCACCAACCTATGTGATTTAATATACGTAATTTCACTGAATTGAAGTGAATAGTTGAAAATAAGACTTCTAAGCAAGTCTTGTGCAGCTTTGTTGCTGGAGCACTTGTTAGTAAACCTGCTTACATGGATGTCTCTTTCTGTGGTGGACATTAAACCTGTGTCTAGTAAAACAGTGTATAAACCAGTATAACTTTATGGCTTAACCACTCTAAATACAGATAGGGAAGTTAGTCATAACAAGCTGTGTTACTGATAGACTGCAGAGTTTCTCAATTCCAAGTTCTTGTTCTCAAACACGTGAGGTTCTTCACTTAGTGTGCTGTTGTTTAATTTATGATAAGTGACATGCACCTGAATACATTATTGAGAGGATGTGTAGTGGTTAAGGAGCAACTTACAGAATACAGTGACTAGCATTTGAATTATACAGGATTAAACTTCTCTGGTCTTTCAGTGGAAACTGAATTCTGAGTTGAGGTTGGTTAATTTTTAGAGTTGGTGAATCAGAATGTTACTTTTCCTGGGATTTTTCTGTGGGCAAGTTGAAAGCTGATGGTTTGGATCCAATCTGGGACTTTAAGACTAAGAATACGCTGTTGGCACTATATTTGAAGTTCTTGATTCCTACTGACTTGACTCTTTTTTTTTTGTTTGGTTTTGCAGGCTGGAGCTCTTGATTTATTAAAGGAGCTTAAGAATATTCCCATGACCCTTGAGTTATTACAGGTACAACTTCTTTTGTTTTTATGTTGCAAAAATTAACTCCATAATAATGAAAGTGAAGCCAGCAAATTTGGAAGGTTGCATTATTTAAATAGATTCATGTGGAGAAAGGTCTTGAAGAATTGTTGCTGTTTTGGCTAAATAGTATTATTTCACTATGATTTAGGGCTCTGAAGTGCTTTCTTCCAGCAGCAAGTTATTGAAGTTGACCTTTGATTTGAAAATAGTGGATGTTGTCATGGTGGAGCACTGTTCATAGATTTCCCTTACGTGCACTCCTAATTTCTTGTTAATACAAGTGTGATATGTTTCCTTATTTGATGAAGGATTATGCACCTGGTAAGAGGTCCTCCTTTTATGTAGTTAGTTCTGTTTCTGGACTGTAATTGAGGAGAACCATCGTTCATACCTTCTGGTAGGTTTGTGTTTCTTCATTACCTGTTTAAACATGTACCTTCCAGTAGTGTAATTCTATAGTTAATTACAGTACCAATTCTGCATCCTTTGTATGGGGTGTAGTGGTGTGGGACAATCTCTCTTACATGCATTACAATCTCATTCTGCTTATCTCTTACATCTCTAACATTACTTTTATAAATTCTTTCGAAAAAGCGTATCAGTGAATTTTATTTACATGTAAAGTTTTAGAGTTGGTTATATAGTTCTGCAGTGATCAATCTTTGTCCCAAACTAACTGGAGATTACCCATTTCTGAAAATTTGCAAATAGCAGAGATTAGCAAAAGTTCAGGGTTTTTTTTGCTGTGGTAGGCACTTAAACTGGAAAAGACTGAAAAGTAATGTTGTCTTAAGTGACGTTTAATTTGCAGATGCAGGATTATCTGGAAAGATCTAAGTAGTGTCAGTGTTGCCTATGTTTTTGTATAATGTATTTCAGCACATTATTAGTACTAGTGATTGCCATTTATTATTTGCAACTTTAATTGAAATTTCACCTTTTTGCATGAATTAGTGTATCTCATGACACTGTACTCTTTTTCCCCTTCAGACCTTGAGGGTCTGAATAAAGAAGGTAATTGATTCTGTAGCTTAGTCAAGTTTTTCTGAAGCATCCATTCCTGTATCCAAAACACTTCTTTGGCTGTGTAAGATTTCATTTAGACTGAAATTTGTGTTATTTTTCCTGAGTTTGATAAATATGTGAAGTCTGCTGTATGTTTTCTAGTAGTCTCCTAACATTGCTTAAGCAATGGAGGATTTGGAAGAATGATTCAAATGTGGAGTGATCACACTCTCAGCTCTGCTAGTTGGTGGTCATTGGTGTGCTAATGTCAAGGGGGATGACAGTGAGAGAATTGGAGCACTAACTTCCTCTGTGTAGATGGAGATATTGACTGATATATTCAAATGGACATGGGACATGAGGGAAAACCATTTCAAAATTGCCTACACAGAGAAGAGCACTTCTGACTGATAGCTTCATTATTCCTTTGCAGTAAGAGAAGTGACATCTCATCTCATAGCATGACTGTCACTTCAGTCTGAACTGGGGACAATTTACAGGTGCATGGGGTGGGAAAGTGCACTTCAGCAGTTTGGGCTAGTGCTTGTGGCATGAGTCTGTGTTATTGGACTTCTGTCACAGTAAGATAAAGCAATTACAACACAGTCAGTTTCACATACCACAAGTTATGTGTAAGCTTGCTCACCTGTGTGAACAGCCAGTAGCTCATGTATTTATTATCATGGGATTTATTAGCAGCTGCATAATAATAAGTACATTGGTCTTTAGATCCTCATTGTAGGTAGTGCGCAGCTGGACAGTGAGTGAGGTAGATGTCTTCGTTTGAACCAGCAGGCTTTACTGGAAATTGCACATGTGCAGGTGCACACCCCTACATGAAACTGAGCTATGATATACAGTCCTTGTTAGTTACTTGCCAGTTCACTGGCAAGCTATGGAGACCTGGGAAGCTTGATGTGGTTATTCTCAAGAGCTTTATTTGTCAATCCTTTGGGCCAAATTTTCCAAATTCTGTCTTATTACTTCATTGCAATTGAAGTTGGTAACATCTCTGCTTGCTTTACTGATTGCTGTTCTTCCTCAGCTGCTTGGCCTAGCTGTTAAGCCTCCAGCCTGAATGATTTGGTGGAGAGAGAAAACAGGTGTTTATGCAAGTCTGAGTTTCTTTACTATTCAAAAATAGAACACAGTAAATGCAAGCAAGTGCTGAGAAATATGAAATAGGGAAGAGTGATTCACTTGAACAGAGGAGAGTTTTTAAATACCTGCACATTATAAACTTATAAAAAAGAGTTTCGGGGGTTAAATTGGACTAGACAGAAATACAAGAGTCTTTGACTTGAAATGATTCTTATAGTAGCAGTTCTCTAGGCTGGAAGACTGAGGAAACTTCAAATGCTGATAGCTGATGTGTAGTTATATACACCAAATGACTGCGCTAACAATGACCTTTTGTGATTGCTTACATGAGTTTTCAAGTAAATAAATTAGAGGATCATTCCCAGTTACCAGTGAAGGGTAAGTTTTTTTTTTTTTTGTTAGGTACATTTCTCTCATTCAAACAACAGTTTTATGGAGTTCAAAAATGTTACTTTCCTAATCTAAAATTAATCATAGGATCACAGAATGGTTTGGACTGGAAGGGACCTCAAGGATCACGAAGCTCCAACCCCCCTGCCACATGCAGGGCCACCAACCTCCACATTCAATACTAGACCAGGCTGCCCAGGGCCCCGTCCAACCTGGCCTTGAACACCTCCAGGGACGGGGCATCCACAACCTCTCTGGGCAGCCTGTTCCAGCCCTTCACCATTGTCATAGTATTGTCATAGTAAAGAACTTCCCCTGATATCCAACCTAAACCTTCCCTCCTTCAACTTAAAACCATTTTCCCTTGTCCTGCAGTTATCAACCCTTTCAAAGAGTTGACTCCCCTCCTGTTTATAAGCTCCTGTTTGGACAGGAAGGCTGCAGTGAGGTCACCCCACATCCTTCTCTTCTCCAGAAGGAACAAGCCCAGCTCCTCAGCCTATCTTCATATGGGAGGTGCTCCAGCCCTCTAATTATTTTTGTGGATAATATCCAGCAGTTGATCAATTCTGCTCTGTTTAGGTCTTTGTGTGATACTTAACTAGTTGCTAGAGCAAATGTATAATCAATGAATATACAGGTGTTGTAATTAGAAATACACAAGGGAGTTTGGCTAAGCATGTTATTACACCAAAAAGAATAGATAAAGGGCTTACCCTTGTCCTTGGCTAGCTGTAAAATTCCAAAGGAGGGATTTCCAGAAAGAGATCCTTCCCTACTGGTAGCCAGCTCTTAAATTGGTTTAGGAGAGGTGCAGCCAGGCTCCACCCCTTCTAGCAGCACAGGTGAATTGCCTTCACCTGTGCTCCCAGGGCTCACTCATGGCTTGTCTTAGGTGATCAATCAGAGGTTCAGGCCATGATTCAGCAGTTCCCATACAGCATATCATGGAAAGAGCACGTAGGCAGCTGTAAAGAAATGCCAAATAGCTGCTAATGAGTGAAGTCCTTGGTCTGTGCTCACTGCTCAGCCATGAGGGGGAAAGGTGAAATAGGGAAGAACTTCTGCATCTGTTTGACGCTTTCTGTTAGTGTGGATGTGCACGAAGACCATCTTGAGAAGCCTTAGTTACAAGTGAGTAGCCATCTGTTTTCTTCAGTCTAAAATATGTTCAGAACTATGTTCAGACCTGGGATTTTGATGTACCTCCTTTGCTGAAATATCTACTGAAGATTTCAGTATGTTTCCAATCACTTAGCACATCCAGAGTGCCTAGAGAAGTGTGCTATGTGGGTTGTAAGGGGTAATTTTCAGAAACAAATTATTTCCTTTTTTAGTGTAATGCTTAGATTTAACTTCTCCTTTAAAGGAGAAGGAGAAGATATTTATGACAAGCCACTGCAAAAATAAATGGAATAAATCATACTTAGTGAGTCTGGCCATTAATAAATGCAGCAAAGCTGGGCATCTTAAGAACAATGTAAAAATGTAGTAATCAGTCAAAATATGATATTGTAGTACAATACTTGTGCAAAGTACTTCTTTCCCAAAACTGAAAGTATGGAGGTGTTCTATTTTCTTATATTAAGATGCTTGCTGAAAATATTGTGAAATGATGCTTCTACTGCTGTTTATCTAAATTTATGTCCATGAGGACATAAGTTATAGATCTTAAAAGGAGGGAAAAAAAAATAATCTTGAGTAGCTCATAAATATCATCTTCACTCTATAGGTGGCAGTAGAGCCAAAGCTTTAAAGCCCATTGTCAGCTTGGCCTTTTCAGAAGGATAAGCTTTTCTTATTGTTTCTACCTAAACGCAGAAACCTCTATGCTTAAAATTTTAATAAGTCTCAGTATTGCTAAAATGACTGGGATGTAAAACACCATCACTCCCAACATGACAGGTACAGCTTCTTCCATAGTCAGTAAATGGGAATTTGAAAAATATGAAGTTACTGAAACATTTAGCAAGTTTCTGCTCATACCAAATATAACTGCAGTCATTGTGTCACAGGAAAATAAGATTTTGTGATTATAACCTTTACTACAGTATTTTTTTTTTTTTTTTTGACTTTAAAATGTGTAAAAGACTTTCACGTTCTTAGCTAGTCTGGATGCCACGCTTAGTTTAGGTCAGTAGTTTGTAGAGTTTCTTTGAAGTGGTTTAAGGACAGAAATACTTGGTCCAATTTCCCTTAACTCTGAACTTCTGTGATGGAGACAAATGGTAGTGTTGTATTTCTTCGTAAAATGCACTGTGTGTTTTTAAAAAAGTTCTGTAAAGGCTTGCAGCATTTCATCCTGATAGTCATGAAGATAAATAAAAATACATCTCTCTAAAATAAAATTGTCTAAAAAGCAGCTTTAGAAATGTTAATTTAATCAATTATCTTCATGCCACTTCTTATAGCGTGTATTTTCATTTCTGTTGCAGACTACCAGAATTGGAATGTCAGTGAATGCAATACGCAAGCAAAGCACAGATGAAGAAGTTACTTCTTTAGCAAAATCTTTGATCAAATCTTGGAAGAAACTGTTAGGTATGACACAACCTTTTCTTTTTTTTTTTTAAGGAAAAAAAAACTAATTTTGTGTATTACAACTATATGTGGACTTGATAAAAATCCTTACACTTCCATTCTTCAGAAATAGTTGTGCTGCTGCTTAAGTATTGAATCTATCCGTGCTGAGGTAGGTTTTTGTTTTTTTTTTAACCTCTTTGACTACCACAGATGATTACTGTGAAAATACAGTCAGAAGCAAAGTTAATATGCGTTGACTAGTGCTGACAAACAGTAGGAAACCAGCTTCTGCAACATGACTCATTTCTCAAACCTCACTGCGTGCTGTTGAGTGAGCAGTATTGTACTGCAGTATTAAAAGCTAAAAAGCCTTTTCTTGACTATTTCCTCTGTCAAACGTAAAAGGTACTCTGAAGAATTCATGCAGAACCTCATGTGAAAGTGTGTACCCTTTGAAGCTTGGTTATAAACTCATTTGTAAAGAGAAGAAACTAAAAAAAAAAAAAAAAGCTTAAAATACTGTTAGAGATAGTGAATGTTTCTCTAATTAAACCTGTACTTTGTAAAACCTTAATAGTTTTAGAAAATTCTTTCATTTCCGTTACTGCAATGAATGCAGTTACCAAAAGCTTTCTGTTAACAGGGTTTTGTATGAGGATATCTTGTAGCACTTATTGTATTTGAAATGATTTAAATCTTAAGCTGTCTTCTAGATAGTGTATCTAATACAACATAGTATTGTACTCAATTGTGTTTCTTTGTATCCCAATTTAGATAAATTAAGCTTCAGGAGGCTCAAGGTTTTGAAATAGGAAACAGTTTGTATAATTTTCTACTGATTTAAATATTTGATATTCTCTAGATGAATGTGCTAAATACATGCCTCCCATTTCATTGCCAGCCTCAGTCAACTTCAATTTATCCATTTTGTTAGCCTTATTTTATCCCAGTTAGCTGTGTTATCGGTCATGAAGCATTAGCAAACATTTTATGACTCCTTTTGTAAATGGCATAGAAATGTCTTTGTTTCAATTAGACAGTGCCTTGATATGTAAAAAAAGGAGAAATTGTGAGAGTTCTTATAATCTGCTTTTCAATAATTTGTACATCCTCGTAAGCTACAGCTTCTGTACCAGAGATATTTTTTAACACTTTTAAACATTAGATAATTCTAATTAGGCAAGTAATAGTAACTCTTCTTGGTGTCACTACCCATTCAACAAAGGGATTACTATTTGTTTAAGATAACAGAAATAGTCTTCTGCTTGATTTTCTGTAATGTCTGAAGTCAGGCAAATTTGTGTTAATATATTGTTAGCTGTGGCTGACTGATATTTAACTGTTCAAACACTGTGAAACAATTCCTCAACCTCTGAGTGTGTTCTTGCTATGGAAAACTGGAATAAGTCTCTGGTGTCTGATGGTAATGATAGGTTCATCAAAGTATAGGTTGCAGCTGAAGGAGGTTTTCCTTCCCTTCTGCAGAGAGGCCTTCTTGCTCATTCCTGTACTGAAGAGGTCAGAAAAGGGAACTCAGGAGTTGTAAACTAAACATTTTGTTTATTTCTTCTGAGTTCTTTTCAACTGTTGGTTTCTTGATCCAGCTCTTTTGCAGTTCTTGCAGACGGATTGTAGCAGTAGCACACAGCTGGGGAAAAGTGGAACTTTAAAAGGTGCCCCTTTTAATGGTTTGCTACGTTCAGATTGTTTTAAGACAATTGTGAGAATCTACCTTTAGGCTGCTTACATCAGGTGATCTCAAACGTATGAAGAACTGGGAAGTAAATAGCAAATATTTGACTACAGTCAGAACTGTATATGTTCTTCCTGGGACAGAGAGTTTGTTACCTTTATCTTACTCTAATTTTTGTTACGGGACAGACACTGCTGCATGTACATGATTGTGCCAGGTCTGTTACACTTATGGTTATGCATGTACAGAATAAAATCAAATTATTTTTGAAAATACAGCACTCTTTGTATTAAAATCTGACATAATTAGATTCTTGTTGATGACAATGTAGAGCGCATAATAAAGCACGGTAGGTCAAATGCTTCACCTCTTGTTTCATTGGTTGGTAATTAGAACGTCCAGAATTACAAGACTTATTTGGGCTGCATGACTTACTGGGTGGGAATTTTACGAAGTAATCTTATTCTGTTTTATCATTAGTTTTGACTTTCTCAGAAGAATACGAAATACCCTATGTTGAGCTGCTTGAGAAATCAGTTTCGATTATGCTGTTTATAGTGCATGTAAAATGGTATGGATCAAAGATGGCAACAGAAGCGGACAGCTGTTAATCATACCAAGCATTGTACTCAGAGATCTGAAATCTTTGTGAGTTATTTTTATAAATGATATTTTGAATTTAGGAAAGAATCTTTGTTCAGGCTGCATGTACTAAGTTGAATGCTTTCGGAACTTATGTTTCAAGGGTGCATGGGAAACTAGAAATCAAAATAAGGTTGTGAATCACCAGAGTTTTAACAGATTTTTTGGCTTGCTTAAAACTATGCTGGGTTACAAATGGTTTTTCAAGTGAGGTCAGAAGCTGCCCAGCAGAGGGCTCCTAGGCAATATCTGGAGTGAGTCACTGCGTGAGCTATAGTGAAAGATTACTTTCAGATGTTGCTATAAAAACGTTAAACCGCACATCCTAGTTGGTCACAATTTACA
Source organism: Lagopus leucura (assembly GCF_019238085.1). NCBI lineage: Eukaryota > Metazoa > Chordata > Aves > Galliformes > Phasianidae > Lagopus > Lagopus leucura. The sequence continues at coordinate 52,981,699 of NW_024962263.1, read as the reverse complement.
TGAAGAAGCAAATTCTGTTCTCAGAATAAAATAACACTGTGTCATAACATGGAGTTTGCAAGAAGTTACTATTTTGCCAAGTACTTGAGTATGTAGATTGTTATACAGATGAATCAATGGATATCAATTTTTTGGGTATCAATGGGTATCAATTCAAATATATATATATGTGTATATATGTGTATATGTTACACGCACATGCACACACATATATATATATATATATTTGAAGAACTCCTCATAACCGAAATTATATATATATATATATATATATGTATATATATGTAGAAAAATCACTAATAATTTCTTACTAAAATCTAAGGGTATACAGTGAAAAAGAATGTCTAGATCTTTAAGTAGATTTAACCTCAGTCAGCTTATGTACTGGGATGGAAATGCAGAATTATTGGACAATAATCTTAAGTGTAAGTCTGATCCTGTATTGCCAGGAAAAAAAAAAAGCCAAAAACCAATCACAATACAAATGTGTCAAGCACACTTTGAAATGTCAATTTAAAATCAAAAAAGTCTGTCTTAAGCATGCCTGAGCAATTTTGTCTCAATGTTACCAAGTTAACACTAGCCAGACTATGCAGAAGTCTGTTATTCAATTGAGTTTGCGTATATGATCCTCTGTTATTTCAAGCGTAATTTTGATTCTGCTGGAGCAAGTCTGGTACAGTCTGGTACAATCTTACAGATATGGTAATGCTGTCATTAGGTTTAGTTATTCATGGGCATCTAAAAACTTACTGGCCGATTTGAAATTTTTATTGAGGAAAATAAGCTCCTAAATTACAGTCTGTGTGCAGAAATAGTGTTTACTGTTAAGTATTATATGTCTATAAGATGGCAAGTGCAAAAGTACTTTTAGAATACCTCTTCTTTTACATGTCATGTGTGAGCTGTAGAATCATCTGACTTGGAAAAGATCACAGAATGGCCAGGGTTGGAAGGGACCTCAAAGATCATGAATCTCCATCCCCCTGCCACATGCAGGGCCAACAACCTCCACGTTTAATGCTAAACCAGGCTGCCCAGAGCCCCATCCAACCTGGCCTTGAACACCTCCAAGGATGGGGCATCCACAACCTCTCTGGGCAGCCTGTTCCAAAAAAAAAAAAAAAAAAAAAAAATCAAGATCATCATGTCCAGCCATCAGGTTGACAGGCTGAGTCCCATTGCTAAACCACATCCCTTAGTGCCCTGCCCACACATCTCTTAAATGCCTCTGCTTTGGTCAGCCTGTTTCAACTATTAGCTCCTCTGTTTGAAGAAATTCTTCCTGATATACCTCCCATAGCAGAACTTGAGACTGTTTTCTCATGTTCAATTACTAGGCATGTGAAAAAGAGAGCAACATCCTCCTCCTTATAACTCCCTTACAGGGATTTTTAGAGAGTAAAGAGGTCTCCCCTCAGCCATCTCATCTCTAAACTAAACTGAAGCTCAAGTACCCTCAGTCACTCCTCATTAAACCTTGTTTTCTAGTCCTTCACTGCCATTGCTGCTCTTCTCTACCCCTGCTTGAGCAACATAGTATCCTTTACGTAGTGAGGAGCTCTCAACCGACTGCAATACTCAAGGTTCAGTCTCAGTGATGTGGTGTACAAGGACACAATAACTACCCTGGTTTAGGTCACGCTTTATCTCATGCAAGCAAGGAGCTATTGGCCTTCTAGGCTATCTCAGCACATGACTAGTTCACATTCAGCCAGCTGCTGACCAGCAACCTCAGGTCTTTTCCTGCTGAGCAACTTTCCGGCCCCTCTTCTCCTGTTCACACTGCTGTGTGAAGTTGCTATGACCCAAGTACAGGACTCGACACTGGGTCTTGTTGAATGTTAGATAATTGGATGCAACTGGTCCCTCTGCACAGCCTTCCTACCCTCAAGTAAATTGACAGTCCTGCCTAACATGTTTTTGTCTGTCACGCTGGATGACAGTGTGCACTCCATTCCCTCATCCAGATTGGTAATAAAAATATTAAACAAAACTGATCCAGTGCTTGCTCATAGGGGACACCACTGGTGACCGGTCACCAACTGGATTGAGCTCCATTTGGTGTGACTCTTTGAACCTGGCCATCTAGCCAGTTCTTCACCCAACATATTGTACAACTGTCCAAGCCATGAGAGGCCAGTTTCTCCAGTAGATATTGGAAACTGTCAAATACTTCACTAAAGTCAAGATATACGATATTGGCATGTGTTCTCTCATCTTTTAAGCAGGTCATCTTGTCATGGGAGATCAGGTTAGTCAGGCAGAACTTGTTTTTCATATATCTGTGCTGACTGCGTCTGATTCAGTTGTCCTGTATGTGCTGTACGATGATATTCAAGATGGTCTGCTCCATGGCATTCCCTGGTACTGAGGTCAGACGTACAAGGCTATAATTCTCTGGATCCTCCTTCCTGCCCTTCTGGTAGACTGGAGTTGTGTTTGCAAACCTTCAGTCAACTGGATATTATTTTAAATTAACTTCTGTTATTTAAAAGGAAGCAAAAGCCTCAAGTGTCTGTGTTAGTTTGTTGTTAATGGGCTTCTGAAGCAGTAGTGGCTAAAATTGAAGTTAAATTTTTCATTTCTAAAATTGATGATAATTTCAGTTTGTTCCTGGAAAAAAAAAAGGGTTTTGTAAGTTATAATAGCTGTACAATTTAAAAAAAAAAAAAAATCATGACTCTTCAGAGGAACTTAGTTTAAATTTTAATTCTAAATATTTATCTGCTTCTGTGTGTTTCCTGATGTGAATCACTTGTTTATTTGAATTTTTAAGTATCTGTCACAAGCCACTTTTCCATCTTTGTTGTATTTTTATGGTGGTTTGTAGTTCCCATTAGCTGTCATTCTTCCTTTGCTCCAGAGTCTGGCCACTGGATGTAAAAAAGCTAATTGGAGGAGACAAGAGACTTTCATTTCTCAACGATAAATATTTTTTTCCCCTGTTGAACACTGTGTTGACAAAAGAACAGTATGTAATTAATAAAATAAGTAATCCTTGTTCGTGTGTGAGTTTAAGAGCAATTACTGCTAGGCACTGAACCTTCTCGATACTTTCAATGTATGATGCATAAAAGTGAGTGACTTAGTAAGAGTATTTCTACTAAGCAGAGAATGTTTTTATTTTCAGATTTATGAAGCTGGATTTAAGAGAAATATATATAAACTCTTCTCTGAGAGATTAAAGGTAGCATAGTTTTGAACACGTATTTGCTGAAGATGGTTCAATTGTCTCAGCTGCTGAAGTTTGACCTTTTGTTTGAGACATGCTTGCATAGACTGCTCAGGTTAGAAAGAGCCATGATTTTACCTCCTACTTTACCCTCTGGTCTCATCTATACTCTGCCCTACGTAAGATGCAGTCAGGGTATCAGTAAATGTTCACAAGTGTTTACCCTAAGATACATACTGATATATCTGTCTAAAAACCTCTGGCAAAAATTGTCATGTGCTTAAGATGTGAGTAGATGAGGTAACGTGCATAAATAGAATATTTAAAAATGTATTTATCATGTAAGTGTTTGTAGCCATAGAGACTAGTTGTGAATGCGTGTGTTAAAAATGGACTGTGGGTTTCTTTCCTTTCTCTGTCTTTGGGTGTCATAGCAAAAATCTTCTACAGTCCATTCTGCTTACACTTTGCTTTTTTAGTGATTTTTTTTTTTTTTTTAAATAAATACTTTGATTGAACCAGTATCTTTATTAGGATTTTTTAAATAACACTTTTAGTTTATTAAAGGCAATCACTCAGAATATATAAGGGAATATATATAATAGTAATATATAAGGGGAGTATAGATATGCACTCCCCTGTAGAGAATATTCTGGAGAATTTTGTGGACTTGTCTGGATCTCAGATTGTTTTGTAAGCATTAATTTTTGGTTACATCTGGAGATGGAATTCTTGATGTGTGCTTTAAGTGCTTGAGTAAGAAGAGACCTGAATCTGTGTGTTTTATACCACAAGTTCCCATGAGAAACATGGGGATAGGATCCTTCAGGAAATGAGGTTCCTTTTTGATGCTTAAGCAAAGGTTTAGATACCCAATTCATGACTGAGGCTTTTCTCTATTTTTCTTTGAATTTAGTTCTCTTTTAAAATTTGTAATAAGCTCATCCAAGTAATAACAGCATACAGAGTTAGATGTGTAATGGCAGATCTATGAGGGCTTGGAAGGAGAAATTCACAAAAATTAGGTGAGTGATGGCAGGATGGCAGTGTCACTGGGTGCTCTGTGTAGGTAGTGGAGAAAGCAAGCCAAAGCAGGCGGCTGATTTACTGTCAAGCTTCTTTAGGATCTTTTTTATTGTATCTTCACTGCCAGTTAAAGCAGATGCTGGACTTGACCTGAAGGATTTGAAGTGTTGACATAGATTTTCTTTGCTGGTGTGGCAAGGGTGTGAGAGGTGAAAACTATACTGCAAGAGAGATAAATCAGAGAGTAGGAGCTGACAGCACGTCTAACTGGCTCAGAAGAAATTATCAGAGATATTGTACCACTGCTTTAAATCGATTACTGAGTGAAAGTTTCTCATGCTTTGTATTCCCAGATGGACCTTCAACTGATAAAGATTCTGAAGAAAAGAAAAAGGAGCCTGCATCTTCCTCACAAAACAGCCCTGAAGCAAGAGAGGAAAGGTACTTAAACCTTGAGGACGGATAGCCTCGTTCACTATAAATTAGGATTAACCTGAAAAATCAACCAATTTATACATACACTTGGGCCAAAATTTTAAATATTAACATCTTCCATGTTATTTTGTGAAATATGTACATTGTACAAAAAATGATATGTTGCTAAGAAAGAAGATCCGACTACTGCTGATACATTAAGAAAAGATGAAAGCCACAGGACAAGATATGGACAGTCTAGCTTTTGTTTATTCTGTCTTATCTGTCAGAGACTCCTTCCTCTCTCGATACTAGTACTGAGCTTTGAGAAGTGTAGCTTTCAGTTACAACTTTGTGGTAATTATATACGTTAGAGGTTTAGAATACTTCTTTTGTCTGTTAGCTTTTATGTTTGATAAACAGTCTTGTTCGACACCTTTTTTTGGTAAAGACAAAATATATGTTGTCAGAAAGATGAGCCCGTCTACATGGCACTTGAGGTGCTGAAAATATTTGCATAGTATCAGCAAGTCTGGTTTCTCTACGAATTTATGCTTGTAGCAAATCTGTTTACAACAGCCATTTTCAAATTAGAATATAACCTCTAATTATTTGTCCCTTGTGTGAGAGAACACTTTCAGACTATGCAAAAGCTTGCTTAAACCATAGTACCACTTCAGTACAGTAAGCAGACTGCACATTAGTGTGATATTTCTTTACTATTTTTTAAAGTAAAGTTCCTTGAAGGGAAAAATGGTTTCATGTTAATGTAGAGAACTGAGAGTAAAAACTTACTATATAAGTAACCACATAATGGGATTAAATACTTGCTGTTGTCTCTGTTGTGTGGAATACCCTGGTAAATATTCTGAAGACACTCTTAAAATTGTTTTGACTCTGGAGTGGTGTCTTATATTGACTTTAGACAGTCTTGTGTTCTTCTATTAATATCATTAAATGGTTATAGCAAAAGATCTGTGGGTTCCCCTCAAACAAAGTGATTTGAAGAATGCAAAAAACATTTATTATTAGGTTTTTTTTTTTTTTTACTTTTTTTTTTTTTTTAGCAGTTCAAGTAGCAATTCCAGCAGCAGGAAGGAGGAGGGTAGTGCTCCCTCAAATTCTTTCATCCCTTCTTTTCCTCGGGCTCCAAGCACTTCGGATTCTGTACGAGTGAAATGTAGAGAAATGCTCTCTGCAGCTCTCAGAACAGGAGGTGAGCTCCGTAGACAATATTTTAAGGTTTAACTGTTTCTTCCTTCTGTTCTTTTTCTGTCTCTGTTTACTGTACCCTTTCTTATGCCCAATTGTGTGTGCATACCCATAGGTCAGTTCACTCAAGATGCAATAAACTGAGTAATCTCGGCAAGATGAGAGTGTATTGAACTACTTTTTTGTTGCTGGTGATATGGGACATTTTGTGGCTTCTATTCATCTGATATCTTGTCTACAGAGAACCTTCATTACAGGAAGTTATTACCTCTGTAATTCCTCATTTGACTCTATTAATGGAAACTGCTATTTTTTGTCTTATCTCTGAGTGAGAACGTCACCATAAGCATGACTGCCTTTCTTACTCTAGAGGTCCTGTGAGCCTTCAGATTCTAGATCTTGAAGGATGCCTTTCTGTTTTGATTTAACCTTGAAGTTTCATGGATATAGTCACAGTTAGTCTTAAACTGCTTCATCTTCCTGCCTTTGACGCATCTGTGAATTGCTTGACTTTTTTTGTTGTTGTTTTGCTTTTCCTCATCCTGTACACTTGTGTGTCTTTAGACTGATGAATGATATGCTAGATAGTGAGCAAATCAACTGTTGTACTCAGTGACCTGAATTCTTTCTTATGCGTTGTTCTCATCTGCAAGAACTTTTCTCTGTTCTTAGCTTAGTGTAACCTGACTCAATGTAAGCAGACTTCCAAAATTATCTGTTTTATTCTATTTCACTCTGTACTTCACTCTTAATTCACATGAATTCTGACACAGGCAGAAATCAGAGCTGACTAAAGGCCATAGACTTTCGATCCTGCAGATACGTAATTCAGAGGACAAACAGATTTTTAGAAAGATGCATATGGCTTCTTAGGTTTTGTAATTATGTGTAGTTGAAACTTTCACTAGGTTTCCAAGAAATCTTTTTGTAGTGTTATCTCTGTTTGATGTGTAAGCTGTTCATCCATAGGTCTAATGCCAGTCACAAAATATGTGGTTGTTTTCTTGTTCTATGGCCTTCTGCATGAGATGAAGAAGAAACTTCGTTTTTATTACTCATCAAAGTGCACCCATGTTAGAATGAGGAGGAGGAAAACACATATTGTGTCTAATTTGTCCCTGGCTGTGTTGGAAAGGCAGCTGTCTTTATGAAGAAGAGTTTGGGTTAGAAACACTAAACAATTATCTGGAGATGTTTTAGGTTGTATTGTGTTGTCTTCAATATTGCTATGGTTCATTTCTTCTAATTTGCATATTTTATGACCATTCCCTACTTGGCATGTTTTTAACAATAATATTTAATTACTGTATTTCTAGAGAAATCTTTCTCTTGCATGCATACAAAACATAGCTGGTGTTGTGTGGGCTGAAAAAATTGATAAAACTTGATAAAGAATGTTTTCTCATTATAACAGCCTATTCTAAACACAGATGCACTGTGTTTAGAGATGGGTAATTGCCAAGCATAATAGAAGACAATGTTTTTTTTTCTGTACAGCAAAGTTGTTTTTTATGTATTTCAGCTAGAGATAATTTTGTCTGAAAGATTTAAGGTAATTCTACTTTTTTTTTTTTTTTTTTTTTTTTTTTTACAACTCTTATTGCTCTTCATTACACTGATTTTTCTTCAAAGTCTTGTTAGCAAATTTTATAAGTCAACCAATCCTTAGCAAATGAAATTCATTTTAGTTATTTGCGATTTGTTTCATGTTCCAGCTTGGATCTCGGTGATATAAAATACTGCCGAGATCATCAGAGTGCTAATATTCTAATTTTTGTTTTCCTCAGATGATTACATTGCTATTGGTGCTGATGAGGAAGAATTGGGTTCTCAGATCGAAGAAGATATCCTTTGCTGGGCATCTCTGTGCTCTAGGATGAGAGTATTTAAGAACATTGATACTGTTTAAAAAAAAATAGTTCACTTAATCTGTAGATTGAATATTTCATTTCATTTAAAACAAAAACAAGCAAACTGTGTTCAACTTGTCAGTACTGAAATTCAGTATTTAGAAAAGTACCACAAACTAAACAGAGGGATCTGTGTATGTGTGATTTCTATTTTTTACTTTTAATACAGAAATTATGTTAGAAATTAAATGAGAACAAGGGACTGGGCTTATGTCCTTGGGTGATTTTTGTGAATTTTTGTTAAAATCCTATTATCCCCAAATTCATGTTTTGCCAGCTATGTGCTAAACAGTGATTAGGCTTTGGCAAGATGTGAAGTACTGTCTGCTGTGTTGAGCAGAGAGTAACTGCTGTTTGGAGATGGGAGAGTGGGGAAAGACTTTTCTTTAAAACAGTTGCTCCCCTTCAAAAAAAACAATGCACAGTGCTCTGTTTTACTCGTTTTGTTCCTTAAATCCAAAGCACCTATTTTTCAAGAATTAAAAAACACTGATATGAAATACAAAAATAGGGTACGAAGTAGGATAGCGAATCTCAAGGATGCAAAGAATCCAAACCTAAGAAAAAACGTGTTATGTGGGAACATACCTCCTGATAAATTTGCCAAAATGACTGCGGAGGTAAGTAAAGCATAGCTCTTGAATTGGTTCCCTACTGGACTTATGTCCTGGCCGCTAACTAACTAATAAAAAATGCCTGTACTATTGAAGGACTAAGACTTTTTCATGGTTTGCACAGTCTGAATTATAGAGGGCAGAGGAAATGAAAGTGGTGTATTTTAGTGGTTCCTGAAAATGTAATTTCTCTGTGAGTCAGGTAAGCTTTCTGCCAGATTCTCTGAAATACAGAACAATGGGCCTCAAGTTCAAAGAGGGTAGATTTAGGTTAGATATAAGGAAAAAAATTCTTTCACTGAGGGTGGTGAGGCACTGGAACAGGTTGCCTAGTGATGTGATTGACACCCTGTCCCTGGAGACTTTGAAGGGTGAGACTGGATAAGCTCTTTGCAACCTAATCTAACTGTAGTGCCCCTGTTCGTTGCAAGGGAGTTGGACTAGATAGCCTTTAGAGCTCCCTTCCAATCCTAAGGATTCTATGATTCTGTGGTCTGTTACTGATGGTTTACGCTCAGGGTAGTGACTGACTTCAAGCTGCTAAGCCATTCACCCTTCTGGATATGAAACACTACCATCCACATTAGCCTGTCTTGCCATTTGCTTTTCAAATACTAACCTCTGCTGTTATTCTCCTATGAAAGATGTAGCACTGTGCTTTTGAAGTGCATGTCCTGTTGGCATTTTTAGTGTTGATTTAAAGCTTATCTGAAATTTGACAGATTATGTCAAATGATTTTGAAGGAAACACTTTACAGTAAATAGAAGACATAAATGATATGGGAAGGAAGCTAGGAGAATTGGCCTTTGAATCAAATTAGATTTGTTATTGAAAGAACATTTTGATCACTTTAACAGAAGCTCCCATTCAAACAGATGCTCACTGTCTAGATTTGTTTTGATTTATAAAGAAAGTAGAAGTGAAAAATAAAATGTTATAGGAAAGAAAAATAAAAGCATGGATAGCATTTGATTTCAGTTTGAAGTTCTGCTTATGTGTTGGGTTCTGCTACTTCTCACCCTCCCCTGTACCCAGCCCCAGATAGGTATAAAGTTGTATCTAGGAGTAACAAAAATCATGACTAGCTTTGATATCAAGGAGTGGCTTTTTTTGTAGCTTATATAGAGGCCAGGAAAAAATTGATGATGGCAAAGGAACGGGGAAAAAAAAGTAGTTTGTATCTGAAGTGTATTTTTTCAGTGTTTTTATTCTACGTGTGTTTAAGTACAAATGCAGAAACGTGTTTCATGTTGTCCAGTGCCCCTTATTTGTTTTAATTACTATATTGGATCAAGGTCTCAAATTTAATGGCTATAAAACCTTATTATATAATTATATCATGCAGATGATGTCTTAAGGGAAATGGCATTAATAGAAAATTTTGCATTCCATGTCAAGGCAGAATGCAGAGTAAAATGCTATTGAAAAAAAAGAAACAACTTTTTTTTTTTTTTTTACTGTGCACATAATGCTTATTATGTATTTTTGAGATCCTGCACATGGGAGCTATGGTTCACACTTCATTTTCTTTAAAACAAGAACTTCCTACTAAATTCTGCCATTTTGTCTGTGACAGGAAATGGCAAGTGATGAGTTGAAAGAAATGCGCAAAAATCTGACCAAAGAGGCTATCAGAGAGCACCAGATGGCCAAAACAGGAGGTACCCAAACCGATCTGTTTACGTGTGGCAAGTGCAAAAAGAAGAACTGTACATATACCCAGGTATGTGGTTATTCGGGACATTCATTTTCCTTTCTCATAGCAGAAGCCCTGTATAAACATGGTCAGAGAAAAAAAGAGTTCATTACAAAATGGCGTGTTACAAAATGCTAACAAAATACAAAACATGGAGACAGTTGGGTCTACATAGGTGTGCTTATGTAAAGAATGTTGTATTAATTGTATTAATTTACCAAATATTTTATCTAAATTCAAGCATAGTAGTTATGTTTCCTGAAATTCTAGTTTGTGATGCTGAGTTTTTGCTAATTCTTCTGGTTTAATTTTAATAATACAGTTTTACATGGAAGAGAACTAGTTCACTGTTTGTAATGTGTAAGCCTTTTCTTAATGGAGGTAGTGAGTATGCATATATTATCATCTACCATTGGACTGATGCAGGATTCTGACTTAGAATTTTTTCTTATTATAATATACGTCCAAGAACTGTAGTGGTGCTGCAGGACATGTAATATTTATCACAAGATTAGCTATGTTTATGGTTTATTGTTGTCTGTTAGGTACTTCAAACAGAAAGCTGTGTTTGAGTCATGAGACTTTAAGCCTTTGTGTCTGTATCCTATGTTGTAGCTTTAAAGTGTAGCTTCACCACAGATTTTTTTTCCTAGAAATATACAAACAGTTCCTATACTGAAATTGGTATTTTACTGCTTCTAAAGTTGTCAAAACATAAGCTTATAATCACGGTATAGTCCAAACAAAATAAAGTGGTTTCAACTGGGATGCGAAGTTAACTTATATTCTTATCCAAATGTATTGACATTAAACTTTGATTTTAAACCTTTACGTTGAACACATGCTAACGAAAGTTGAACGTACTAATTTTCCTTTCCTGCTCTGGCTTTTGCCTTTGTCAAAGGTTCAAACCCGCAGTGCTGATGAACCTATGACAACGTTTGTTGTTTGTAATGAGTGTGGAAACAGATGGAAGGTAAGGCTATTCGACTGTTCTGTATACCTGACAGCAGACAACCAGGTTCTGTGCTTAATTTCATGTTTTACCATAAATGACAGTTGAGTTTCTGTTGACTGTTGTTTCTTAACCCAAAAATGATACTGTACATTGATATTCTGAAATAGCTTCATATTAGAAAGCTATCTGTGGCCAAAGGTGTTGAGAATGCACAAGTTCTGGCTGAGGGTAAAAGTCAGGATGTTGACTTAGACCTTGTGACATCTAGGTACAATATTATGCTTTGCCTTAAAAAGTGGTTGCAAGATAGCTACTGGATTTTCCCAGTCTTCTCCCAAGGATTTTCTAACCATTTTTAATCTCTGCTTTGATGGGTACAATAGGTTTCTTTAGGCATTTTGATGGGTTTCTTTTCCCTTTTATTTTCTAGTCTAAAATAAAAGCGGAATATAAAAAAGTGGAGACTGCTGCCATATTCCTGTGTTGGGCTAAGTGTAATACAGTGATAATTTGCTTTCATTTCTTAAAATAAATAAAAAATAAAAAATAAAAAATAAATAAATAAAACAAACAAACAAAAAAAACAACAAAAAAAATTCAAGAAATGGGAGTTAAAAAATGTTAAAACAACAACAGAAGTTGTCTCAGGAACGATTGTAATGAAGTAGAGAAACACTGAAATGAAGGCCTGCATAATTTACTATTTAAGATACAATATTAAGTTTAATATTGTGTGCTATCTTTGTTTTGTTAGTTTTTTTCTCTGAATAACGCTGCACAGCATATATTAGGGTTACTGCCTTAGGAGTTCTTTTATGTGTCTTGCTTTATGTTTCCTGTTACTGAATACAGATAGAAGATATCTCAATAATTTATAAAGCTTAGAAGTTGTTTGATATGGCACAAAGAAAAAGTTGATGTGTCCTTAAATCCCCTACTGAGGTAGTAGTTATAAAAGTCTCTATATAAAAATGCTTGAGTGACAGCATGCTTGTATGATATAAGCAAATGCTTTGAATACTAATTTCCATATCCAAAGTATAGTGTCATATTGCTGTTTCTTCTTGCAAAGATTTAGAATTAAGTTTTATGGAGACCTCATAAAATTTCTTTTCTTTTCACAGTTCTGTTAGAGGAAGAAATTATCAAGACATCTGGACCAGTATGAAAGAGGATTTTGTAATTAGCTTTAAAAACTAGGCTAAGCAGCTAGCTTCCTGTGAACAAGAGGTTATTTGGTTTTCTTTTTTCCTTTCTTCTTTTTTTTTTTTTAATGCAGCATACATGCCTGAAGTTAGCCTTCATTTTGACACAGCCATCATTTCCTTAAATGCCTTCCTATAGCTGATAGTCAGTAGGGCCAGGTTGCTCGATTGTATGGTGAATGTTAAAATATTTTTTCATTTTTGTAAGTAAGTTGAAATTAAACTTTTACCAATGAAGTATTTTGATAATTTGTTTGTTTTTTTTTCCCTAAGTATGCGAATCGTCTATTGTATTTTTAAGTCTGAAATATGCATCCTATTCCCATAATGTATTTTATTATTATACATAGAAAAAAAAAAGTGGCTTTTATGGTGGAAAGAAAAATGCTTAAATCAAAGAAGCTGAGTTACATATCTAAACACTTTTTAGGCACAAAATAGCTCAGCATTTCAAGGTTTCTCGCATAACTTTGCATAAAAACATTTTAAATTCAACTTACTTGATAGTATGGCTGTAATTCAGAAAGCCTTCCTTTTTCTATTAGAAGAATAGATATATTTGATATATTTTTTGCCTATGTGTGAGTCCTTTGGCAGAATTGCTTCTTAGAAATTATTTACAGGTTCATAATAGATTTTTCATTTAATTTGCTTTAGGCAGCAGCAGACTAGTTATATAGATGTTTGCTATCGAGGAAAGTGCTGTGTTTTAGTGTATTTCTAGAGGAATGAGGAAAAAAAAAGTTAAAAATGATCGCAAATTGGATGGCAAGTAGACCTAAATTTCCATTGCTGTTCAAAACACATACAGGACAGGCAGTGTTTGTTTATGCAGCCTTCCTAATGCTATTTGTTCTTCAATCTTTCTGCCTGACTGCCACATGTAAGAAAATAATTAAAAGAGCTAGACCTGTGGTAATGTTTTCTCTGTTGTAGAATTGCTCAGGTTGGAAAAGACCTTAAAGATAATCAAGTCCAACCATGACCTAACCATACTACCCTAACTCTAAGAACCCTCTGCTAAATCATGTCCCTGAGTACCACATCCAAACAATTTTAAACACACACAGGGATGGTGACTCAACCACCTCCCTGGGGAGCCTATTCCAGTGCTTAACAACCCTTTTTCTAAAGAAGTTTTTCCTGATATCCAACCTAAACTTACCCTGCCACAACTTGAGGCTCTTTCTCCTCATCCTGTCACACATCACCAGTGAGAAGAGCCCAAACCCACTCTCACTGCAATCACCTTTCAGGTGTGTGAAGAGAGCAATAAGGTCTCCCCTCAGCCTCCTTTTCCCCAGACTAAACAGCCCCAGTTACTTTAGCCACTTCTCATAGGGCATATTCTCCAAGCCTTTAACAAGCCTTGTTGCCCTTCTTTGGTCCTGCTCCAGCTTTGTGGCTGTGGTAGCTGCCTCAACTTTTTACTCCTCTGATTTCAGAATAAAGAGCTGTCCTAGCGGAAGAGCAAAGTCCAAGAAATTGACTTAAAAAAAACATAGGTGCCTAAATTCTAGTTGTGCTTCATTTTGGTTATCCAAATCCAAAAATAGAAGTGCTCAGCGGTGAGCTTTTCACGCACACTTTTTTAACGAAGAGGAGTCTGGAACATAGTTGTCCCATAGCATAAGCTGAAGTTTCTACAGCTTTTTGACTTGCACTAAACAGAAGGTAAACAGCTGCTCAGTGACCTAAGCTTTTATGAATCCCATTTTGAAGTCACATGGCATTTCCCAGATATTATCAGCAACTGCCTTTTTTTTTTTTAATTTGGAGTTCTGGATTTGCCTTGTGATCACATACTTTAAATTACATTGAGTTGGACTCTGATCACATTTTCTGTTTCAGCTGTTATTAATCAGGAGGCGTGCTTTATGTTTCTCTGATCAATTTTAATTGATACAGTAGAACCTTTCAGCCTGTGTATGTTTAGATGTTTGTTTTTTTTTTTTTTTTTTATCCCCTCCATTTGTACTGTGCTAATTGCTTTTAAAGGTCAGTATAAAGCACAGTGTGTTGACTGAAGGAGGCCATACAATTTTAATACTACTTAGCAGGCTCTTGGAAAAAAGCAGTCTTTAACAATATGCATGTTCTGTGACAGTTATTGGTTTGTAAAGTACAGACATTGAAGAAAATACCAGTGGGCTGGATACTTGTTATAGCTTAATGATATCCTGTGGTTAAATAAAGGCCAAGGCAAACCACCCATGCTTATTTTCAAGCTAGGATAAGTTGACTTTCTGGTAATTTTTTACTTTATGAATTATAAATAATATCTTGTGTCAATATCATTGTTTTCTCATTTCTATAACATCTTGCTTATAGTAACTTATAATTCACATTTGCCATGGAAAGGATTTGTGCACAATGAGCAAGTACATCGTAATGAAGTATAGTTAAAAACTTGCCTTCTGTGTGAGTTTTGTTTTGCCTTTTTTTTTTTTTTTTTTTTCCTTTTTCTTTCAATTAAATCCAGCATTGAACAGCCTCAAAATAACATTGTTTAGGGGAGAAGTGATTTATTTTGTATGAGATACTCTCAGGGTGCCTAGGGACCAGTATTGAATGTGAGGTTAAATCTAAAACTCAGCATTAACATTTAAGGTTTTCCAAGAAAGATGAGCACTGCAAATATCAGCACACTGTAATGCAGAAATAAAGTGAAAATTACCTTGAGTATTTTAATTATTTGGATATGGAAAATGGGAAATAAGTTTAGAAATAGCTACTTTTTTTTGTAGTACTCTGATTGTTAGCCACAGAACTGCCCAATCCAGTATCATCTTGTCTCCCCTTTAATTTCAGTGTATCTTTTTTTTTTCCCACAGGATAATAGAATGCATTGTCTACTGTAAAGTATGAGCGTTCCAGCTGTCTTCCAGCTTTTAATGAGGTATCTTTGCAGGGAAGGGAGAACACTTAAAAGAAATGAAACAGGCCATTTCAGTGAAATGACACACTTTGAACTTTTTTTGATGTGTGTCTGATCTTTCCAGCAAGCAGAATCTGACCTAGTTAAACTTACTTTGTCAGCTTAGAGTTTTAGAGCAGCATTACCCAGTCTGATTAAAACAGCACCAATGGCATTCTCAGTTTGACTGCAAGCTCCTCTGAATGCTGCCTTACCAGCAGATCCAGTTTGTTCCTTTGTTGCCTATCATGCTATACTTTATATAACCAAGTAGTAGTTAGTGGTAGTGCTTTGGGATATGCCAAAGTCAGTTGAGAGAACGCGCGTTTGAAAATGAAGCAGTTGCATGTGTGCAGTAGAAGTAGATAGAACGGATTCCTCTTGACTTGGTGCTCTGGGTCATCCAGTTTTGTACTGAAGGAAAAAAGAACATTGCTTTCCAGTCTTTCAAGGTGCTGAGTTGTTGTTGTTTTTAAGTTGGTGTGTTGAATCATGTTTCAGCTTTGGAAGGAGACTGTAGAAACTAGTCTACAGCTATTGTAAACTTACCTTGTATTAGGTCTTTTCCTGCAATGAAAAAGCTCCTTATTTGTTTGATGATGTGAATATGGTTAGGGGAGATCACATCTCCTACCTAGTGCACTGAGGCAGACAAATCAATATCCTAAATTCTGCTTTGCTATTCCCATTTCTTTTTTTTTTCTGAAAGTGCTCTTTTCATGCTGCTAGAATTAGGGGTAGTGTAATGCCTTTGGTGAAGTGTAATGAACGTAAGTTTATTAGCTGATAAAGCTGTTGCTTTTCTTTTGGACAGTCTGAAAAAGTGCAATGGAATGAGATAGTTCTGGCTTCCATCTTTTGTCAGTGTAAGGTATGAGTATTCATTATGTAAGCCTTACAAGCTCTGTCAGTGAACAAGTCAAATTAGTGTGTACAAAACCAAGATGGCTGATAGTGCTACTCTTTCAGGAACAAACAATGAAATGCTTTTTACACCTACCTGCAGAGGGAAGTTAAAAATATGTGAGAATTGTGCTTTATTTAAGAATTCCAATCCCCAGACTCTTCTTCCTACTAAGTAAATAATTTAACATTATAAACATGAACAATCTGAACTTAAAAATGCTCTCAGTGGACTCCGGTAGTAAAATAACAATTTTTCAGCAAAAGGTTTTTATAGGCAGCATTAATTATTTCAACAATTAGGTCTTGGAAACTTGAGATCATAGTGATTTCCATTATCACACTGTATACACATCAGATAAGACAAGTGGGGTTTACCTGCACTGAGCACAATTCATACAGGAGGTGAAACTTGGTCTCATGTAACCCAGAGAGTGACAGTACAACTGTTTTTACTTTGGTCATAGTGTGTATGGAGCAACTGGTTTGACTTTCAAGAAAACTGTGACAGTCCACTTAAAATTAGTTTTCATGCTCAGTACTTCAGATATACATTATAAGAGACTTGTGTCCAAGTTGTATGCTGCAATGTAAAAATACTGCTTTTTTTTTTTTTTTTTTTTTTTAACATAAATGTTTGTTCTTCATTCTCTTCTGCAAAGTAATACTTCATTTGATCAGAAACTGTAGTTAGCTGATCGTATCAGAGCCTTGTGCGGGTTCCAAGCATTCAGTCTGTAGTAAAACTTGCCTGAGTTGTTTTCAGGTAAATGAATACTAAATTCCCTGTTGATCAGGGTAGCCCAGAGTCCCATTTGTTTTAAAATAAATACACATAAGAAAAAAGGAATCCTATGCTTCAATGGATTTTTCAGATAAGGACCGAAGCAAGTCCTTATAAATAGCAGAGTTCATGAACCGTGGGTAGGAGTCTCTGTGCATTAAGGTATAGATTTGAAGCTGTGCGTCATCAAAGGTGTGTTGTGAGGGTTCCAGCATATTTCGGTTAATCACTTCCCTTACTCTGGAGTCCAAGCTGACCTGCATGTTAAAATAAAGAATCATGTAAGTAATAGTGGTGTACAGTAGCCAGTTTCTTTGCTTTTTGTTCTGTTGGCTTAAAAATGTACATATTTTTTCTTGTTTCAGTTGGTGTCCTTTATGAGTATAAGGACTGTTAAATATGCATATATTTACACCAAGAATGAATGTGTTGAAATTTGGCAATAAAAATGTATTGAATATCATCAGAGAAAGTTTCTCGTAGAAGCAGTATTACTTGAACAAGGCTGCCTGCAACCCTGTTGCTACTAAAACCTGAAGGACTAGAAGATTATTTCCAGACTGACTTCCTGCTCTGTAGCAGAGAGGATTGGTAATGTTTTGTGACAGCTGATTTCCTTGGAAAGTAGTGCTGTGGTAAAGAGACTGACTTTGGAGTAAGCAGGATGATGCAGACGCAAACTGCAACCTGGAAAGATGGTGCTCAATCAAATCCCTATCTTAAAAAGCAGGATGAATTGATGTGGACCACAGGCATAGTTATAGAACAATTCCACATGCATCCAAGTGATGTTTTTTGTTTTTTGGTTTTTTTTTTTCTTGCAAGCACCAGTCTGTGGAAAGGTGTTAGCATTACTAGAATGGACCGACTAGATTTAAACAGTGTTTTTATCTGCATGCACTTGGCACCACAAATAATGAAGTGTACAAATTTTGCAAGAATATAAGAAAGTTTAAAATTCCTGCCTTCTTCTAGAATTATACTCAAATTATGAACCAAGACCTGCTTGAAACTTGGGGCATTTTTTTACCAGCAAAGTGACAGGTAGGTCTGAAAAATTCTCAACTTAGCGTTCTTGTTGTGTGTCATATTTTGAGAGCTGCTTTTTGCACAAAGGCAATTTGTGCTGTGCAAATAACACTTCATTTGTGGTTACTGTGCTTTTGGAGACCTGATCTACGTGCACTGCAAAAGAAAACCCCACTGATTCATCCAACAAATAAATTTTAAGTTGAACAAGAATAAAATCTTCATCTCTATGTTGAACTCCATGATCTTTATGGTCCTTCCCAACTCAGCATTCTGTGTTAGTTGTGCCTCAAACTGAAGCCTTCACATCAGCGTGCCAAAGCAGCATAGGAAGAATTTTCTTACAGATGGTGAAAGTAGTTCTGACCATCTCACCTCAGTGCTGGGTTTGTATTTTACCCCTAAATCTCTACTTCTTAGCAGTGGAATGTGGGGGAAAGAGAGTTATCCCCAGGTATTCTTCTAGCTATAAACACATCAACCATGCAAAACAGCATCAAAGAATGGGGAAAGCAATATACCTCCTTTGGAGAAAGGATAGAAATATAATCTTCATAAATCAGTCTTGCTTTTTCTTCGATGACGCTTTTGTTGGATTCCTGTTTCAGTTCCTCACAGGCCATCCAGAAAAGCATGTTTTCTTCACTGAATTCTGTTCGTAGAAATTCACGAAAAGCATTTCGACCAGCTGGCGTAAGCATCAACTTGTCAAATGACTGAGCCCAAGCATTCACTTCTTCAAGAGTAGGAGCGGGGCTGTGGAGGTGGGACAAGAGGACAAGAGAGAAATGAACAATTGTTACTCAAACTATTTTCATCTGGTAGAAGGCGTCTGCCATCACGATGGAACAAAAATGCAAAGTTCATGAACCTCTTTACTCCTCACTGGAACTACCCACGTGCAAACTGCAGTAAACAGATGCATTTTTTATAAGGTGATTACCTGTACATTGATGCAGAAATTGCACTTTACTGCTCAGAGTAATTGCAGTAGAAAAAGAAACCCTTGGCAATAACTAAGCTTTTTATTATTTGTAATAGTCCTTATTGAATCACTGAGTTACAAAGTGAATGAAAATACGTAAGAAGAAGTGACAATCCAAATACCGCAGCAGACACCTTCCAGTCTATGGCAGCTTCACAGGTCCTCCTACCTGCTTGGGCAACTCTTAAGAGAAAAATGCCTGATTCTTAAGAGCATCCGAGTTTCCCTTTGTGTTTATTCCTTTTCTAAGGCTGAGCTCTGCCAGTTAGCTCCAGTTATGTATTAACCCAGTGGGGAAAATATATATATATATATTTTTTTTTCAGATAAAGGATAGATGATGTTTACAGTCAGGCTACCCAGAGAGGCTGTGGATGGCCCATCCCTGGAGGTGTTCAAGGCCAGGCTGGATGGGGCCCTGGGCAGCCTGGTCTAGTATTAAATGGGGAGGTTGGTGGCCCTACCCCCTTGGGGGGGGGGGGGGGGGGAGTGGATTGGAGCTTCATGATCTTTAAGGTTCCTTCCAACCCAAACCATTCTATGATTTTTATGATTCTATGATTTACTATGTGTGTTTCTTTGTTTTTATTTATTTTATCAGAAAGCATTGAAAATTGGAATGTGATTACGCACTGCATATGAATGGGATGAAAGAATGGGCTGTACATCAGACTCTTGGTTCTTTGAGGAGCAAGAGATGGATGACTTGCAAATTCAGCTTTATGATTATTTGTCATTTGTTTGCATATGTCAGATAATTGATTTTCATTATTTAGTAAGATTTGAATTTTTGTTTCGTTTCTTGTTTGATAGAGCGCATGATAAAAGCCATACCTTTCCTCACAGTTCGGAATTCCCTCTGGTTGGAGTTCATGGGACGTTCTCCTTGCTCTCTCTTCTTCCTGGTTTCTAACAGTAAGACTGCAAGGTAGCAAGCAAAAGTTTTGCCAATTTTATGAAAGGAAAGGTTGAATGAAAAAGTGCTAACAGGAGCCATAGTTATACTCTGATGCTAGCTCTTCAGTTGTGTAAGCTTAGCAAACTTTCATGCAGCAGAACTATACAATATTAGGTATGTCCTTGGATAGAAAGTAACCTATATCTGCAACAAAGTCTATATGTACTCCATTGAGGTTTATTATACTGCATTGTTGTTTTTTTTTTTTTACCTAAGTTACCCTTGATGCAAGTATTTTATGTCACTTAGACTTGAGTGTTCTCTTTTCTTTGCTGATGATTCTTTTGACGCTGACTTTCAGCATGTCTCCTTTTAGCAAACAGGAATTGAATTCTGAGGTTATTCCATTTCAGTGAGAAATGTGTGTGCACACAAACTCCTGTGATCTGTAAAGCTGCTAACAGTTTGTCAAGAAAAAACATCCCAGTGACTTACAACCAGTAATTTATATTAAATCTGTACTTCAGCTGAGATAAAGTGGTACAGTTGCTACAACTTCTAGGAAAATACCAAACTCTATTTCTTCACTTGTATCTTTCTTTCCCTCAATGTAACAGTTTGCTTTAATCTCTAAGAATCTCATTTGTCTCTAGCAAGGCTTTTTGTTAAACCAACCAATTCTTTTTTTTTTTTTTTTCCTCCTTCTTCTTCCTTTTAAGCTCTTTGTCTTATTTGCAGCCTTACTATTTACCACTTATTCCTTCTCTTCCTGTCTCCACGGGTGGTCCATCATCTGCAGGGACCTGGTGGGAGGATGGAGAATGGTAATATTTTAAGGCTTGGGAAGAGTGGCTGGAGGTTTGGCGATAGAGGAGAGAAAAACTGAAGAGATAAGGAAGCTTTCCTGTTGTGAGATTTGTGAGCAAGCACATCACCTATTGCAAGCACATCTTTTCTCTGCAACATCCGAACCATACATTCAAACCAATGAACTACTGGAGTTTGTGTTTTTAGAAAATAAGTGGTTAAAGCCTATTCGTGCTTTTCTATATTATTTTTGTGTCTACATTAAGTATTCTTTTTACCAGTGGTTCTGGCCTTTTTTTAATAAGAGAAGTGGTATGTATTCCTCACACAAGAACTGATGTGCTCGTCAGAGTTGTTTTTAGATTGAGGGGAACAAACATATCCAACAGAAAGGGGAAGAAGACAAGCCCAAAAGAAATTAAGTTTCCTTCAGAGGTCATGCTGTGCCTCACAAGATGCCCTTGCAGGTTAGCTCATTTCCTAGAAACGTATGGGTAAACAGAGCTAAGATTCAAAATGCATATTTTCAGGTTTCCAAAGAGCAGCTGCTGGAGGCTTCAGTTTTAGCTGCAGAGTGAACATGGGCTGTGGGAATTTGGCTGAGAGACTCGTTTCACCATTTCATTCTAAATCTACTATTAAGTGTATGCTGGGTATTGGCTGTTCTGCAAATCAGCTGCATGACTCATGCAGACTGTTATTTTTATTCCTATTCATAATTTTTCTGTTCAAAGTACATGAGCTATTTAGAGGAAAGGCTTTATGAACAGGGAATAAAAATAGCTTAATTATGGTTTGTTTTGCATTTCTTGCTACTAGAAAACAATTGTTCTCAAAGAAATCAAGGATTATTTTAAAGCTAAAATGAGCAACTCTGTTTTGGAACCTGTATTGGATTCTTATTTTATTCTAAAGTGCAAGTAAGAATTTTCAACATTGTGAAATTTGGGTAATATAATTCCATCTATTGAGTAAATTGTTTTCTTTGAATTGTTTGAATAGTGAATTGCAACAGATAATCAGCATCCTCAGGAATATCAGGTAAAAAGTTAAAACAAAACAAAGAAAACAGCTTATCAATAGTTTCCAAGACAATGCAAGTTTTATGTACTCTGACTTCATAGGTAAATGTCTGGGGTTTCATTCTATATGTACAATTGTATTTGTAAGTGTAATAATGCAGGTTCCAAATGACCCACGTGAGATGTTACTGGACAACTGCTCAGATGATACTGATGTTTGTACAGTGATGGTTGAGTATAGGCACCATTCTGCAAGGAAGCAAACTTTGATCCTGACCAGCATGGTATTTCTGTCTCAGCGTTACCATAGTTTATCTCTAAGCACCTGCTGCAAGGCTCTGTAGGATAGAGCTAGAGTCCTTGGCATCCTGCAAAAAAAGAAGCCTTTTGTCCTTACCAAATGTTTTCTGTTTCCATCAGGGTGGACAGGGTTGGGTGTGTATAGGCTCTGACAAGCTGCATACTAATAGCATACTAATAGCAAAGGAATGATGAGCCTGCTGTTCCCTAACTTACGTTCTCCAAAGCATTTGCTACCAGCTGCTGTTGGGAAAAAGTAATGGTGGAACAGATTTCTTGTCTGGTCAATCAGGTTGTTTTATGACTTCTTTCTTCCACCTCAGTCCTAGGTTTGCTTGCTCTGAAGTGTTCATATGGTAGATAGTGTATTTACAAGAAGCACTCAGCGTGCTGTCAGTGTTTTGGTTTAATTCTTATGACTTAGATTTTTTTTTTTTCTTTATTTCAGTGCAAATTCTGGTCTAACCCATTAAATTAGTAACGCACCCCAGACAGGAACAGGAGTTTACAATGTGGCAAGCTTTGCTTGAATTTTAAATGAAATAAACTGCATCTGATATGAGAGTAAAGGTGGACAAATTTTTTTTTTTCTTTTTTTTTTTTTAAGGAATCCAGTGACTCCTCTTCCTGTCTTGATACCTTCCCTGATAAATTTTCCTCTTCAACAGCTTGTAATAGGAGCTCTTTGAAAATATATTCTGCTCCACTATTTACTGAAGGTGAGCATTGAACACTTCAGTGTTTAAAGTCTCTGATCCCAAGAGTTAACTTGATATGAATTGCAGGTGCCATGAGTTGACACCACTAATTAATGACAACAAATCTGCTCGCCTTTGCAACAAAGAAGCAGTGCCAGACACTTGGCTGTTATCTTTCTGACCTACACATCCTTACATGTACTCTTAACTCCCTGTAGCAATCTGTGTTCCTTCTAAAGTGCAATCCTCCATCTAGAACTGTTACACGTTATGGTATTGCTTTTGCTTTTTATTGGGAGTCCCAATGAAGCTCAAATTTGAAGAGAATCAGTATTAGTACATGATATACATTAAGTGTTCGTTTAGTAGGTGATACACCAGTTCAAGGAAAAGGCCAAGAACAACCAGTTCTTAGCTTGCAGGTAACAAAGCCTACTAGGGAAGAAAAATAAAGAAAAAGGAAGTAAAAGGGGTGGGGAGGAGGAGCTAGACAAAACATTTCACTTGAATCACACCTGCAGTTCTGTAGGGATGGGCAAGGCTTGGGCCTATTGCTTCAGCTGTTGAGATGTTCTAAGCTCTAACGATGAGTACTGATTGAGACAACAGAAAGCAGGGGTTTCCCTGAGCTGAGGGCTGCCTGGTACCACAGCTTTCTGTCTAAGGGTAAATGGCTACAGAAATTGAAATAGACTTAGATGCTCACTGACAAGAGTAAGCAGAGGGGCAATGATAAGGATTTCTAAAAGGAGGTATGTAAGAGTTAATGTTCTTGCTGCCTTTTTTTTTTTTTTTCTGTTTCTAACTTCAGTGGAATGTGTTGCTGGGGCTTCACTAAGAAGGTGATCACGTGTGTGCGCACCTTCAAAGCTTAGAGAAAGGCTAAGGCAACGACTAAAATATCTCTTAAAATGCTTTCCTACTTATCCTCTTCTGAAGGTACTGCATAGAGATTAAATATGCATATAATGTTATTTCAGTGGCACTGCAGCAGAAAGCAGTGTCTCCTAGTTGCAGGCTTGCTGAATGCCCCAGGTGGTTTTTTTGCTTCCTGCTGTCCCACGTGCTGACTGTTATCTCCCTCCCCTTCTGTGCTGGGTAACGGTCGTACCAGGAGCAGCTGCAGCAGCAGCACCAGCAGAAGCAGCAGGCGTTGGGCCCGCGGTTCCCTACGCTGTGCTGAGTCTGCACCGTGCCTGGGGTCTCCTGGGTTGCTGCCATCTGCCGCTTGCGCATCTCCGTCCGCTCCGATCCCATGGGCTGCAAGAGAGCAGGACAAGGGGAAAGTAAGGCACATCTGGGTTTTATCATTTTAGTTCTGTCACACAAAGCTACCAAAAGCTATTGAAAGCTACAGCTTCAAGCCTGCAAACAAACAATGCGACAATTATTGGTGGAGCGCAAGTTCTGCTGATTGTTTAAAAACAAAACAAAACAAAAAAAAAAGATGTCAGTGAAATGACAAGCTGTGCTGCGGGCACTGTCCCTTTCTGACCTGTGTGAGCTTTGGCCTTGCTCTACAGCACTCAGTATGTGCTCTCTTACTCAGAGGGTTGTGCTGTGTCTTAGTGCCTGATGTGTTTGTAGATGAATTACCAGCTTGTAGAAAAGTGAGTGCAGCTTCACAGAGTCACAGGGGTTAGAAGGGATGTCTTGTGACTATCTAGCCTGAACCCCTGCTAAAGCAAGTTCCCTATAGCAGGTTACACAGGAAAGCATCCAAACGTGTCTTTGAACACTTCCAGCGAAGGAGGCTGCCAGCCTCTCTGTGCACCTTGTGCCAGTGCTCCAATGCTTCAGTTGGATTGTGTTTGATCCTTGGATACGTAACAGTCATCCTCCTGTACCAAATGATACCTCTGTGTGTAAGGTTTTTTTTCAGGTAGCTGAGCCTTCCAGAGGGACGTGGACAGTCTGGAGAAGTGGGCCCATGTAAACCTAATGAGGTTCAACAAGGCCAAGTGCAAAGGTGTTGCACTTGGGCCAGGGCAATCCTGTTTACACAGGCTGGGGGAAGAACACCTTGAGAGCAGCCCTGCAGAGAAGGACTTCGGGGTCCTTGTGGACAAGAAGCTGGACATGAGCCAGCAGTTTGCACTTGCAGCCCAGAAGGCCAACTGTGTTCTGGGCTGCATTAAAAGAATAGTGGCCAGCAGGGAGAGGGAGGTGATTGTCCCCCTCTACTTGGCTCTTGTGAGGCCCCATCTGCAGTACTGCGTCCAGGCCTGGGGTCTCCAGTGCAAGAAAGATGTGGAACTCTTGGAATGGGTCTAGATGATGGCCACTAAGATGATCAGTGGGCTGGAGCACCTCTCCTGTGAGGAAACATTGAGGGAACTGGGCTTATTTAGCTTGGAGAAGAAAAAGCTTCAGGAGGGGGGCTCATTGTGGCCTTCCAGTACTTGAAGGGAATGTATAAATGGGAGGGGGAACGGCTGTTTACAAGGGTGGATAGTGATAGGACAAGGGGGAACAGGTTTAAACTGAGACAGGGGAGGTTTAGGTTAGATATTAGGAGGAAGTTTTTCACTCAGAGGGTGGTGACGCACTGGAACAGGCTGTCTGGAGAGGTTGTGGATGCTCCAGCCCGGGAGGCATTCAAGGCCAGGCTGGATGTGGCTCTGGGCAGCCTGGTCTGGTGGTTGGTGACCCTGCACACAGCAGGGGGGTAGAAACTCAGTGATCACCGTGGTCCTTTTCAACCCAGGCCATTCTATGAGATCTCTCGAGGCCATGATGATTGTAGGGAAACTAAAATTAGTAGTTACAGATTTGGGGTTAGTTTTGTGTTGATAATTTAATACCATATTTGAAATATAATCTGAGAGTCAAAGAGCAGATGGTTAAAAGTTGCCTGTTTAAAATGTTAGGTCAAGTTTAGGAAATGCTGTTCTGAGGTGGAGGAGGAATGCAGAGACGTTGCAGACTGAAGGAGAGTCACGAATAAGTGCACTATTTTAGCAGAACACAGCACTCAGTTCTGCTGGATTATTATTATTATTATTTTTTTTCCTGCTCAATTTCTTTTTGTTTTATAGATCTTAAGAGTTTCTATTTTGCTTTTTTTTGTGAGAACCACCCACTCTGACAAAGGAAATACATATGACATGCTGAGCAGAAGATGCACCTGTTTTGCAGGAGGAATGAAGCACAAGAACAGTGCAGACAGAAATGATAGCCCATTTGTAAATCTGTAGGCCTAATCTCAGCAGCAATAACTAAATGCCTAGAAATAGAAAATGAGAAAAAAAAACACAGCTTCCAAAAAACCCACAGCATCACTCATTTCAAAGTGTAAATGTGAAATGTAGATCACATCTGGAAATTCAGATTTCATAGTAATAGAATAAAAGACTAAATATTAACTTCCCTGCAGGTACCTCTCCTGTTTTTAAAACAGTCTTTGTGTTTCAATTAGAATGTAAAAACTGTCACACACAGAGGGATTGATAATACATCTAACAGTTTTTCAGGCTTCCTTGGACAGTAAACAGTTATTATTGACAAGAGAAGAGTAACTTGGGGTCAGAGAAGTGCCGTTTATGTTGCCTAACCTATCCAGGCTTCCTTTTTGAGATGTTTTACATGGGTAGTTCACATGTTCATCTCCCTAATAATCCATTCTGTTAACTGACAGTGGTGTGTGGAAAAGCTGGTGCCTGTTGGCTTTTATTCAAGGGAAGAGATAGAGGGTGGTGGGTGTAGGAGGAATATGCTCTTTCACTCCACTTCTTCCTGCTATATCTTAATTCAAAAAAATGTTTTCGGATTCCACTGTTGCCATTTCAGTTTATTCTTCACAGTTATCCTTTGACATTTTTGATGAAGACGTAGCTGTTCAGTAAAAACTACCTGGTAGCAGTGAGTTCTTTGGTTCATTTGTGAATATTCACTTAGAAGATTTCATAGAATCACAGAATGGTTTGGGTTCGAAGGGACCTCAAAGAACACCCAGTTCCAACCCTTTGCTGTGGGCAGGGCTGCCTCCTACCAGCTCAGCTGCCCAGGGCCCCATCCTACATAGCCTTGAGTGCCTCCAGAGATGGGGCACCCACAGCTTCTCTGGACAGCTGAGCCACTGCCTCACCACTCTAGTTTTCTGGTATTACACTCGTTATGAATGTCCATCTCTTCCCACATATATTATGGAAAAGAAAGGACTGAGCAGAATAAATTCATTTTTTTTCCGTATGAGACATGTGATAGAGGTTTGGAGTGGATCACAAACTGAACAGGATGTGACTTTCCCTGCTGTGTTAGCAGGAATACCGTGTTAAGATACCGGAAGTATCCTGTACCCCTCTGTGTGAGTACCTGCGGGTATCATGTGCTGTGTGGGTGCAGCACATTATTACAAGTAGGTGAAACTCCTTTGGCAGATCGTATTAAGAAAAAATCCATCTGCTGGTCCAGGTTCACAGAACAAGCAATGAGCCAATGATCCAGACAGCACCACTCTCCTAACCTCTGGCTCTAAGCCAACCCACAGGTACATCGTTACCTATTCTGTTTCAGTGGGACTAACTCCCTTTGGTCACGTAAGAATTATTAATATGCAGAAGAACCAGATGTCTTGTATAAAACATCTACATCTTGCGGTTCCATCTAAGCACAACTGTGAAGTACAGCTAAAAATTCATGCTTGCAACATGAAACTGTGATCACACTGAGACCATGTAAGTGCCAAACGTGAGGCCTGAACCCACTGTAAGTTACTAGGCTCTGCTTACTGCCCTGTGGATTCTACTGCTATAGTACATAGTATTAGCGATGTTATCTCTGCAGACTTATCATTCCACGTGATGAGGCTGAAGGGCTTAAACCACCTGTAATCAAAACAAAAGTGTGACTGCTAAATGCCACAAGAGGGCTTTCCTTATTTTCCAGACCAACACTGCAGGCAATCAGGTTGTTTTAATGCTGAAAAATGGCAATTATCAACGGCATAACAAGCCAATAGCGTACTTATAAAGTTGGTAAAGGGAAGTACAGATGTTGATACACATATATTTAGCTAACTATGTTTCCTTCTGAGTCCAGCTGAGAATACGCTTTGCAGACTCGCAGGCAGTGGCACAAGGAAGCAGAGGAAGAGGCACAGGTGCACTGCTCCCCTCCAGCTGCTGCTTTTCACGCATAGCAGAAGAGGTGGCTTACAGCCTAATTAATGATTTGCTTTGCTGTTTTGTTTTAAACTGAAAGAATGATCCATGTTTTCCTAAACCGCTAATGTGATGTTGTGGAGAAATGCTGGGCAGGGAAAGCATTAGCTGTAGAAATCAGCAGGAAGATTTTGGAGCTTGAGGAGCTCTGAGAGATGAAGTGTGTATCAGTGTGTCCAAGGGTAAGGGGTGCCTTGGAGCTATTACTTGGCTGTAGAAGAAGAGGGTACATTGCTGATGAAAATAAGGTACAGAGCTTCCTCCTACACCTGGTGCATCCAGATCGCCTACATCAGACAGGAGCCTGCTTTTCAGTCAGTATGGCATTGAGGTGGGAAAGAACCAGTGATCAGGCTGATAGGTTTATCCTCACAGAGAAATTTTGTAATCTTTATGATGACCAACCTCTCGCAGGTACAAGTCCAGATTACTGGCCTGTTGATTTTGAAAGTCCCTTGGGCAGTCACACTGAGCTGAGCTTTGTTTTTTGAAGATCTGGGCAAAGCTGTATCGCTTCTTCAATGTCAGGGAAGAAAGGTCCGTGAAGAGAGCTCAGGGGGACATTCATCAAACTAGACTGTGAGAGATGTGTTATCCTCAGTATGCCAGCATCCCATCAAACTCAGATGCTCCTTACTCTCTCATGCTTTTTTAATTCCCTGTCACCTAAAATTCCCTTACTATGTCGCTGTGCTGCAAGAGAGATCTGTGTTCAAAAGTTTGGTCAGATGGGAAAAAATAACACAATCAGAAATTGCTTCTTTTCCTCTAGATAGTCTCTTTATACCAAAATGGAATTGCCATTGCTGTAAACTCCCTGTGCCGTGAGCCTCCTTTATCTTCTCAGATTTCCAGGCCCCTTAGGTGGTGCTATAAAGCAAGAACAAACTATAGAGGAAGCCTCTGTATTGGATGCTGCTTGATCTTGAGAATCGGGGTCCATTTCCTCTGTCCCCTACCATATGCAGCAGAAATCTGCCTGGCTTGACATGGATTTCAGAAGAAAACAGTGGGGAAAAAGATTTAACAACTGGTGATGGATTGTTCATATGTGTTCTGAAACAGATCTAAAAATTCATTCAGATTTGTGATGGAATGAGGTAAGATACCTTGAACAAAGTAGTTTAACTTTACTATCTCCAGCATTATTATTATTAGTCTGGGTACAGGTTTAGCCAACTGCTGGATATAGCATGAAATAAATCTCTGTGTCCAGTTCTGTTAGTTTGCCCACTATCAAAGACACCTCTATTTATTTGGTGAGAGCGTGGGTAGCCACAAATTAATAGAAGTCTTTCTAGTTCATATGAATAGGGAAGGACTAAAAGGCGCTATTCTGTGGGCTGTTGGGTAGTCAGTGGGATCTCAGTTTGTTAAAATCAAGTCATTGTGGTGGGAGATGGCATGCTCAAATTTTTGTCACCATTCAGTCCCAGCTGAAAGGACTTAGGAGCACTGCATCAGCAACACCAGTTGTGACCCATCTGCACTGAGTCTGAGAGACTTCAAACACCACATAAAATAATAATAAAAAATAAGCTATCATTGCCTGAGTTGCTCTTTGTATGGGGAATAAAATCTCTTGAACAAGACAGTTGCTTGACACCCAGGTGACACGAGGAGTTTCTAGTGTAAAACTCCTTGCTGTGCTGTTGGCTGGACCAGATGATTCTCCCTGGATCATGCTTTCCTGTGGAGTTCTGCATCCAACTGCCTTGTGCTCTATGGGACTTTTGCAGACATTCCTGATTCATCCCTAGGGATGATCATTAGCTACACATAGGGCATTTTTCAGCTACCTATATCCTATAGGACAGTCTTTTGCACATAGGCACTTCATAGAATCAAAGAATTACCAAGGTTGGAAGAGACATCCAAAATCACCCAGTCCAACTATTGACATATCACCAATACTTTCCCCACTAAATCATGTCCCTCAGTACAACACCTAAACGTTTGTTGAACACCTCCAGGGACAGTAACTTCACCACTTCCCTGGCCATCCCATTCCAGCATCTGACCACTCTTCTGGAGAAGAAATTTTTCCTATTATCCAACCTGAATCTTCCCTGCACACGTTGAGGCCATTCCCTCTTGTCCTATTGCTAGTAACATGGGAGAAGACGCCAACCCCTGTCTCGCCACAACCTCCCTTCTTGGAGTTGTAGAGAGCAGTGAGGTCTCCCCTGAGCCTCCTCCAAACTGAACAATCCCAGCTCCCTCAGCCACTCTCCATGAGACTTGTGCTCCAGACCCCTCACAGCCTTGTTGCCCTTCTCTGGACATGCTCCAAGGCCTCGATATCTTGTAGTGAGGGACTCAAAACTGAACACAGTATTTGAGATGTGGCCTGACCAGCACTGAGTACAGAGGGATGCTCACTTCCTTACACTTCCTGGGCACACGGCTGGCTCATTTCAGCTGACATCCCCAGGTCCATTTCTTCTACACAGTATTTGCAGCCTTCCTGCCCCAAGCCTGTAGTTTTGCCTGGGGTTGTTATGGCCAAAGAGCAGGACCCAGCACTTCGTCTTGTTGAACTTCATCCCATTGGCCTCAGCTCAGCCATCCAGAATGTTCAGATCCCTCTGCAGGTCCTTCTGTATTGACACTTCCTCACAAATTGGTGTCATCTGCAGACTTACTGAGGGTGCACTCAATGCCCTCATCCAGATCATCAATAAAGATATTGAAAAGGGCATGCCTGAACACTGACACCTGTGGAACACCAGAAATGACTGGCTGCCAGCTGGATTTAACTCCATTCATACCCTGGGCCCAGCCATCCAGCCAGTTCACGACCCAGCAAAGAGTGTACTTGGTGTACCTGTCCAAGCCACGGGCTGCCAGCTTCTCCAGGAGAATACTGTGGGAGACAGTGTCAAAGGCTTTGCTGAAGTCTAGGTAGACTACATCAACAGCCTTTCTGCACTTGCAGGAGGTGTCTTCTTACCACTTTCAAGTAGAGACTAGCAACAGGTTTCTTCTGACTACTTGCAAGAGTTTGGCCACTTTTGCAGTCTTGGAGTCTGGAAAGATCAGATCCAGGATGTTAAACAGCGCAGAGAAACATACAGACGCTGGGCTGGGCACAGAAGGATCTGTTTGGAGACATCCACAAAACTGTCCCATTCCCACATCAGTCAAGTATTTAACTGAGGAAAGGATGTATTTGTCAAGATAATTGGCTTGCCTCTGGTTGGCTCAGCATTACAAGTTCCTCTAATGTAACATCCTACAGGCCTCTAGATGTGAAATTTCCAGATCTCCCAGGGAGAGAGATGTTCTCCTCCATTTAATGATAACAACAAACTTTATCTGTTATAAAAATATGCCTAAAAAGCAATGAACCAAAAATAAAGAAAAATATGTCATATTATCTTACTTCTTATCCAGCTAGATAGCATCTGAGATTCTTAACAAAAAGTACACACTCAGGTTACTGAATGCTAATGAGTAATTTAAACAAACAAACAAAAACAGAATAACAAATCCAAACCTCAGTGGATTTAAAGAAGCATTTTTAAAAACTACTTTTTACATTAGTGGAAAAACCGTAACGTCTGCTGTAAGAGAAATGCTGAGGTACTGGAATAGATCATAGAGTCGTTAAAGCTGGACAAGATCTCTAAGATTATCTATTCTAACTATTATCCCACCCCCACCCTGTTCACTAACCACATCCTCCAGTGCCACATCTCCATGGCTCTTGAACACCTCCAGGGACAGTGACTCCACCACTCCCCGGGTAGCCTGTGCCACTGCCTCACCACATCCTGAGAAGAATTTTTTCCTAATACCCAACCTGAAATCCCATGATGAAACTTCAGGCTGTTACCTCTCACCCTAAAAATACGGCTGTTGTACTCATCTCACTCCCTGGCACACCTCTCAGATGGGGAAGCATTTCTGTGTGTGACTTTATGAGCGTAAAAGAGTGTGAAGGTCAGGAATTAAAATTCTTTCCCTGGTTGAAAGCACCTCAAGAACTATTTGACTGACACGTAACATTTATATTATTTGCTTCTCTCTCAGCAGAAAGGTGATCTACCTACCAAGAAAACAGCCTTCCCAAAGGAGAAATATTTAAAATATAAACTAAGAAGGTCAGATATTAAAAAAAATGTCACAGGAATACCCAGAAAACAAAATAAAAGACAGCAGACAAAACTTTTACACCTTCTTCTTCAGTTTATGCTAGAGCACAAGATTTTCTCAGCCTACTGAAGCACACAGATGCTGTTAAGCACAAAAATAATAGTCTCACCCCCATATACAGCACAGCCCTGACGTGTTAAGGCCTACCTGCATGGCTACAGCCTGATGACTTGCAGGGAGAACACGGAGCATGGAGCCACGTGCTGCCAACACAGTGGTGCTGTCCTGTGTCAGTAAACACCTTGGGCAGTGCTGAATTCCATGAAACCAATGAGAAGCACTCAACTTCAGTAGCTCCAAGTGAAGTTATATCCATATTGCAATTTCTGCTTATTCTTCAGACCTCCCCCAACGGTGATAGTCAGAAATGGAAGAAGAATTCTGTTGTTGCCCACTTATGCCTCATAGGGCTTGCTGCTGGGGCTGGGATCACAGTAAATTTCAAGCTGTGAGGGGTCTGGAGCACAGGTCTTATGGGGAACGGCTGAGAGAGCTGGGATTGTTCAGTCTGGAGAAGAGGAGGCTCAGGGGAGACCCCACTGCTCTCTACAATGACCTGAAATGAGGTAGTGATGAAGTGGGGGTTGGTGTCTTCTCCCATGTTACTAGCAATAGGACAAGAGGGAATGGCCTCAACTTGTGCCAGGGAAGATTCAGGTTGGATAATAGGAAAAATTTCTTCTCCAAAAAGAGTGTGTTCCTGGAGTCCCAGTTAGTCCCTGGAGGTGTCCAAGCGACATTTGTTGTACTGAGGGACATGGTTTAGTGGGGAAATACTGGTGGTATGTGGATGGTTGGACTGGGTAATTTTGGATGTCTTTTCCAACCTTGGTGATTCTATGATTCCACAAATCTTTATTTTATTAATTCAGAAATATTTGAATATTTGAAGTTCTTCATGAGAACTGTAGGTTATGGCAGTGTGTTGTCAACTGGAATATGAACAGCAAGTTTGATAGTCGTGTTTCTTCCTCTTCATTGAGGAAAGTGACACAGGTTTCCTGCACTAAGCAGTGTGCTGTTTTAAATATAGAAGAATTAAATGCATGTTAATGAACACATCCCCACACACGCACATGCTTTAGGCATAGTTATTGTGTTACCTAGTAAGAGCTCTTTGGAGATTTTGTGTTAGCAGAGATTTGGCATCTTGCAACAGAAGTGGGATGATGGCAATTTTTGAGAATGTAGGAGCGAGGGATGGCTGTCAGTAAGGGGATGCTGGCAGCCACACCACATAATGCAGCTTTGTGTGCCATGGCTGTACTTGGGCCTGCTAAAGGCCTCAGCAGATGACAGTGGACAGAAGGACATTTCCCTGAGTGTAAGTAACAATTATGAGGTGCTTTTGGGTCCAGAAACCTAGTGTCTTTACCTGGTGTATTTCCTTTATTTTTTCAGATGAGCAGCTCAGAAGAGCTGGGTTCATCTCTCCAGATCAAAGCATTGCTTTACATTTCAAAAGAAACAGCTGAAAAATGCATCACACCCACGTAATAACAGGTGCCACTGCCTTCCTCGTGTCACTTCAGTACAGGTTTTCTGCCAGGGGCTTAAACGTGCTCTGCTCCTCCTTCACTGGCACAGCTGCTCAGAGAAGCTATGGGTGCCCCATCCCTGGAGGTGCTCAAGTCCAGGTTGGATGGGGCCCTGGGCAGCTGAGCTGGTGGGGGGCATCCCAGTCCACAGGCAGGGGGTTGGGATTGGATGATCTCTGAGGTCCCTTCCAACCCAAACCATTCTGCGATTCTATGATACCTCTGATTTGGACTCCATCCTGTAAGGTTTGACTGAAAAAGTTGCCCTAAAACACACTTAGCAGAGTCACTCTGTCACTATTTCTCCTGTAAATTTGGAAAGATGAGAGAATTTTACACCTTCTACACAGCAAAAGCAACAAAAGCACCCAGCTACATGTATGGGTGCCATGGCAGACGAGCGGTATAAAAGTGAGTATGGGTGAAGTTTGCCCAACACTGAGCCCCTTCACAAACCGGATCACCGTGAGCTCCAGCTCAGCCAACACCGGGCCCCAACCATCGCACCTCCAGCTTTACAGTCGGAGCGAGTACTGCTTCAAGTATTGCTTGTGCTGATATTCCGGCACGCACACGCACACCGAGTTCATTCAGCTCCGTGCTTTACAAACCTCCTCCCCCACGCAAACAGCGCACACTCCGCTCTCCGCCGCCACCGCCCGCCGCGGGCCGCTCGGCGATACGGGGAAGCGCTCCTCCCGGGCGGCGCTGCCGTCCCGCGGTGACTCACGGCGCTGCGCCGGGGCCGCGCAGCCGGAGCGGCCGCTGACTCATCCCGCGCGGTGCCGGGCGCGGGTGTGACTCACGCGGCTCCCGCCGGAGCGGGTTGCGGTGCGGTGCGCTGAGGGCTGCGCGGGGTGAGTCACTGGGGGGCAGAGACTGACGCTGCGCTCCTATCGCTGCCCGCCGTCGCGATTCGCTTCGGGTCGCGCTGCGACGCTCTGCTCTGAGTACCGGACTCGGTATCCCGCACCACCGCTACAGCCCGGACGCTGTGTGGACTCCTTTGCATCACGCGGCGGCTCCGTGGGCAGAACGCTCTCTCAAAGATGAGGGCACCGCGCCGCTCCCCGGCGCGAAGGATCCTCGCGGTGCTTCCCGCCGCCCGCTCGGGACAACAGGTGGCAGTCATTCAGAGGGACGGACTTTCGGAAGCGGGGACACGGGGAGGGACCCCAGGCTCCGGGGAAGACCCGAACAGCAGGGAACGGGCGCGGTGCTCCGCCCGGGGCACGGGGAGCACCTAAGCGGTGGTGCTTCCGAGAAGCGAGACCCAGAGCGAGGGCAAGGATGGGTGGGAGAGTAGGTGGGATGCTCTCGTCCTGCAGCACTCCGCACGCCCCGCTACGCGATTGGCTCGGAAACACCCTTCGTTGTTCCGAGCTGAGGGCGGCGCTGTGGCCCCGCTGCCCCGCACGGAGCGGCCGAGGGTTCGGAACCTGCACGGGGCACCGCGGCACGGCGCGGAACGTTCGGATCGCGAATTTTTCAACAGCCAAAATGAAATGACGGAGCGGTCGCGCCAAGCACATTGCGTCGCTAGTAAATGACTGCAATTCCCATCGGCGTGTGCCGAAATAATCTCATTCAGTATTTGCGGCCGTGCCTCACTCTCACCACCTGCAGCGTCCTCCCGACGGCGGTGCCAATGACGGCGGAGGTCGGGACCCGCAGAGGAGCGGCGGGGAGTGATGTTACCACGCGTTAGGAGGGGAGCCCCGCGATGCCGGCGTGAGGACTGCAGGCTCCGGGGCAAGGCAGCCCCCGCCCTGCCCCGTCCCGTCCCGTCCCGCCGTGGGACCGAGCGCTACTTACGGTGTCGGCGGCGGCGGGGACCCGTGGGGCTGCCGTGCCCGCTCCCACTCCCGCTGCCGGCCCGGCAGATGCGCTCTCCCCGCCCGGGGACGGCGGCTCCGCGGCCCTGCGCATGCGCCCCTCGCCGGCCGGAGCCGCTCTGCAAGGACGGGGGAGCGGAGCGAGGCGGGCAGTGGGCGCCCGGCGGGGAGAAGTGCCGGAGGGAGCGGGTGCGCGTGTGCGTGCGCTCGGGGGAGGTAGGTGGGAAGGGCCGGAGGGGGAGGTGATGCAGCCACCGGGCTCGCACGGCTGCTTAGGTTTTCAGAGGTTCCCTAAATGAGAGCCGCGTTTGTACAAAGCGGGAACGGAGCTCGCCCGCACGTTAAGTACCTGCAGGGATGCGTCCTCCCGCCCGCCCCCTCCTCCCGTCGCTTACGGCGCGGCACCTCCGGGACACGGCGCTACCGGGGGCAGCCAGGCAGGAGCCGCCCCCTCACCCCGCGCGCTGTGCGGACGGGCTACCCCGGGGCCGCTCTGTAGGGGCCGCTCCTTCCCCGCCCGCGGTGGTGCGGAGTCCGGAGCCGGATGGGGGACGTGGGAAGACGGCGGCTTCCCAGCGGCGGAGGGGGAGGAGGAGGAGGATGGGGCGGAGGCGGCCCCGAGCGGTACTCACGGCGCCTAGAGGCTGGAGGGCAGCGCGGGGCTGCGGCGGCGCGGCTCCGTGGCACGCCGGGCATCTCCGGCGCTCCGGGGAGGGGCGGCGGCGAGGCTGTGGCGGCGGTGGAGCGAGGATGGGGGCTGCCGGGGGAGGCAGAGCCCAGCGTCTACGCAGGAGGGCGGCGAGCGGGCAGCGGGGAGCCGTGCCTCCGGGGGCCGGCAGAGCTGCCCGAACCAGGGGGCCGAGGCGGAGCACCGGGGCGTCTCGACGGGGCGCGCAGATGAAGCGCGGGCGGGGCCGGTGGGAGGGGAGCTGCGGGCGGAGGAAGGGACGGGAGAGCAGCGCTGACAGCGGGGAAAGGAGCCCGGCTGTCCGCGGGGGCTGCGGGGTGGCGGGGTGGGAGCGGGAGGGTGAGAGAGAGAGAGAAAGAGAGAGAAAAGACGTGATAAAATAAACAGCCGTGGGGGTTCCTTCCTGCTCAGGATATTCTATGATTCTGTGACCCGCGTAACAGAAGGAAACCGAGCGATACAGTGAGCACGGCCGGAGCGCTAAGGCAGGAGCCACCGCGGCAGGACGCTGTCCAGGGTGCTGAAACCGCCCGGCTCCACCTCGGGGCTGCCCCGGCTGCTCAGTGAAGACGCTCCTGTTTCCCAGCAGTAAATCAATACGATCTTCCCCTTTCCCAGCAGAATTGCAAGGTCCCAAAGGGGAGGAAGTCATCCTACTACAGTACGAGCCCAGAATCGGAAGATGCAGAAATTACTCACGCCATTCAGATTCTGCCTCCCTTTTCTCTAGCTGCAATTTCTGTCTTTTCCAGTTCTGGGCTCATTTTATTTACAGCCTTTCTACCTTCCCCTTTTCTGGCCCACAGCCATTTGTCTTGGCATCAGAGAGAAAGAGAGGAAGTGAGGCCTGCCTAGTGTGAAGACAGCCTTCCCTGCGGTGGTGTGTTCTCCCCCAAGGCCTACACCATTGTCGCAACACTGTTGGTGTGAGGAGAAGAGGCTTGCCTGAGTTGAGGCTGCAGGGAAGCTTCCACTCTGGCACACATGGAGTCTGCTGTTGCTTGGCAGCACAGGGAGCTCCCTTAGGTCTGCTGAGAGGGGTGAGCTAGGAAGCTGGACAATGTTCCCAGGAGAGAGAAGACAATAGAAAGAGCATTTCCACTGCATGGTGGCGAGGTCTTCTGGAAATCTCTGCCTTTTCTGTTGTGGCACAAAGCATGTGACTGGGATGTTTAATACATTTAACTATTGAATTATAGTTGTCATGGCCTGGTCAGGATCTATGGAGATATCACAGGCTTGGCAATTAGTATTACATGGCCCTGCCTCACTCCTTGGCAAAGAAAAAGAAAGACTCAGTGAGGGTTCCAGCTCTTCCTCTGTCTTGATATCAACAGCAAGACACCTGCTTAACACCAGTGGCCTCTGCCTTCAGCTCTCAGCTGTTCTGCAGGGATGGGCTCAGGGCAGTAAGCTGTAGTGAGTCCCTTAACCCCTCTGGCTAAGCCCAGAGCCATTTCAACAAGGGCACAATGTAACCCTTTGGGAGGTATGGTCTCACTGTTTCTCTTGGGGGAGGAGGGTCATGATCAACTAGCACCTAATTAATGATGGCCAGTTTCTTCAACATGAATAGCAATAGTGAATAGTGTTGGTACAAACAGGCATCTTCCTCTCCTTTTTCCTTGACTAATGATTGCAGGCTAATGTTTGGCTGCATAAGGCAGGACTACGTAAACGAGAGCCAGAACTTCTTTGAAAAGAGGCTTAAAGATGAGGAACTTCAAAAGTTGGGATACAAAGATTCATTCCCTTTCTTTTCCTAAAATGAGTTTGAGCATGCATTTTTCATGTTCTTATGGGAAGGCAATTCCCTCGGACATCAGAGAAACTTGAGCTATATTTCCACCTCTGTGACTGCACACCCAGTCTCCACTCTGCATCACTTCTACAGGTTAGTTCTACTTCACTAGGACAGAGAGAAGGCAAAATGTGTACACCTCGTCAACCTATTTGTGAGTCCTGGGTCTGGGTCTTGGTTATGTGCTGGAAAATGCGTCACAGAAAATTCACCGTTTACACATGAACTCTGTATTTCATAAAACCACCTCCTAATCCCACATAGTTGCACCTCTTTGTAATGCACAAGGTAAATATTAAATCACAACTCCATTTCAATATTGATATTATCTATTACGATATAAGGCATTATAGATAAACACATCCCTATTAGACTCTCATGAACAATTGTGGAAATGAAGGAGCCTGCAATTATTATCACAAATCTGAACTGTAACTTTTAAAAAATTTGTTACCATTGAAAATGTTGAGATCACGTTATAATAAAGGCAATATAGAATGTGCATCCATGTTTTAGTAACATTATTATATTTCAGCATTCTGTCAACCAGACTTAAATGCCATATAATGACATAATGTCAAAAGCTTTTATTTGTTGGTTTGCTTTACTTTCAGGTTCTAGGACAGACTGTGGGCCCCACTCCTCAACTCCCTCTCCTTGCCCTCGGAGAGCTTTTGCACATTTTCATGTGAACAAACAGGTAGCCTGGTTGCTTTATGTATACTAATCTATTTTGCTGTTTCCTGCTCACTTAGATTGTTAAGTAGAGATTTTCTAGACTGTTGAGTGGAGCTGATTCATAGTGCATTAGGGAGCAATTCAAACAGAGGTAAGGAGCCATGTTTGCCTGTTTTCATTGACATGAAAGTGCCTTTGCCACAAATTACTTTGAGGCTTTTTTGGGAGCAGAAATATTTTCAGAAGTAAATTACTTTACTTGAACTTCTTAGTTTTTTTGTTTGTTTATTTGTTAATATCAGCAATACTCTATAAAAATATGAAATTTATTTTATTCATTAATGAAAACTTAAAATGTAAATATATATTTACAATCTTTAAAGATGCATTTGAATTAACCATATTTTGCAGTGAGCATGTTGCAAATGATATTCTGGGAAATTACTTCCTTGAACTTGTAGCTATTATTGTTCTTTCAACATTAGTTACAGGTGAAAGCAGCTTTCCTTAATGGACCCGTTAGTAGTTGATTTCAAACAGAAGACTTAGGTTCAAGGCTGATGGGAGGCAGAATAAACCAGAGTCTTTCAGGATGTAAAACAAGCTATACAGCTGCATGGAGCAGTCCACAGAGAAAACTTACCCTACATGCAGGGCCTACATGTTAGTGCTTGATTTTTTCACAAAAATTAATGGAAATGCATTCATTTTTCAGCCAAATTTATTTTGTATTGTGAAACTCACACTGGGAAGAAATTCCTCCTATGGTTATTTCATTTACACTGTTGAAGTGTAAGTGTTCTGTAGGAGATATGTAAAGCACGGAGTTTCTCTTGCACTTTTACTGGTGCTAAAACTTGTGGTTGCATTGTCAGGTGACTGCATTAATTTGAAAGGTTATTGTGATTGTTACACTTGCTTAGATCTCAGTGCAGCCAGAATTGTTTGCTATCGATGGCTCTGCTGAGAACTTTGCTGATTATTACGGCTCCATAAGGTAGTTTTACAGGGTGATGTGCTGTCACAAGGTTGGCTAAGACTCAGTGTACGTTCTGCCAAAACGATCAGGCTCCATTTCTTTCTGCTACATAATGATTATTTTTACATACTCTTCTGCCAAAATTGCACCTCATTACTTGAAGATGTGGCTCTGCATGCAGTTTACATCTGAATCCATAGTGACTGTTTTGTTTTAGATAGTGGTGAAAAACATTTCTCCAGATATGTCAGAGATACTCTTTGGAAACTAAAGAGTCAATCCACAGCTGGTGT
Organism: Lagopus leucura; assembly: GCF_019238085.1. Classification (NCBI taxonomy): domain Eukaryota; kingdom Metazoa; phylum Chordata; class Aves; order Galliformes; family Phasianidae; genus Lagopus; species Lagopus leucura. Next base: position 52,942,013 of record NW_024962263.1, on the reverse strand, counting down.
GAATCACAGATCTATTGAGTTCTGTGGATCTCTGAGTATTTCTATCAGTCAGCGCCTACTCTGAAGTCTCAGGAAGTCTGGAAATCAGCCTCTGCTGTCTCCACTCACAACCCTGCTCCTTTTCCACTCCTACATATCACATTTTTGTTATTTCTAAGGATGAGGCAGCTTAAGGAGAAAACATTTTTGAGCCGGAATTGACTATTAGAAATAAGGAGTGGCGTTCCAGTAATAGCAGTGAGTGCTGCGTTTTACAGCATCATTTAACCAGGGATGGCTCTGCTCCTGTTGTGGCTCCCATCCAGCTGATGCTTGCAGGCACCATAGGGTGTGCGAGCCCTCGTACTGAGGTCTGGGGCACATCCCATGTGCTGAAAAACCTCGTTGACTCAAGAGTTGCTGGCAGATTGACAGGCAGACTACTCAGGGAGCTGGTGGCTTGGGCAAAGAGCATCTAATTACAGATTGCAATATGACATGTACAAAAATGAAATTTCTGCTGAAGTAAGACTGCATTAAGAAACTATGCCATTCCTTAGTCTTGCCAACAGCTTACTATGCCAACATTTAGTTTGCTGTGTTAGGCCAACTGATGTCCCAGTGTATTTTGTCTGACCCTCTTCCCTTGTCTGTGTGAATAAGCAGTTAACAATGAAATGTTAATAGCATTTTTTTTAAAACATGAGCTTAACATACATTTCGAATTCTATCCTACTTTTTTTTTTTTTTCTTTGCATAAACATTTGAATTATTTGTAATCATTAAAACCCCTACACTATGGAGTTGACTTTTGAGGAAAACTCTTCCATCAGGACAATGTTGTGCTGCTACATGTCCCACTGACATTAGGGAATACGTGCCAAAGATTTGACAAAACATTAGCTTCTACATGTAAAACCTATGAATTTTCAGATGATGGAAGCTGCTCAAGTAACTCTCATATCAAACTTCCAGAAGGTGTCACTGTGCACCTATGCTTTGAATGGAGAACCTCATCAGTTGAGGATTAATAATGTTACGTGCCAAGCGCTATTCCTATTGGGGGTCTTTTTTTTTCTCTGCCCACAGTGGAAAGCAACCAAACTAGATCTGGGAACAAAAAGTGTTTTCCTCTCTTCATGATTAGTAAAGGAAAAAAAAGGTATCAACGTCACTCAAGAGATTCATATCCAGCCATGACCTTCAGAAATATTCCCAATATTCTGTGTCATAAGTAAGCTAATTGTTATGCAGACTCCTTTCTATTGAAAAATACTAAATATAGTTAAATTATAGAAGAATCCAAAAGTGACATGACTGCAATTTTAAGGTCTGGTGTGGGAATGCAAGAAAAACTGTTCAGAGCAGAAGCTGTGGAGCAAGATAAACAGCATGAGAACCAAGGACACCTCTAGAAGAAGAAAACATCTTACGGCTCTGATTGGATAAGCACCTGTGTGAACGGTTGAAGAATGTTTTGTAGAATGCTCTGTTGGCATGTAAAGGTGGATGGGAAAGTTGTAAGGGTGGATGGGAAAGCTAAAAAAAGAAAACTTGTGAAGGTATATAAGTGACGTGAGAACTTGTAATAAACGATTTGGATCATTCACATCTGAGTCCGATCATCAGATGCTGCAGTCTGGAAAACTACAAAAGTACTTTGTAATTATATTCCAGAGCTGATTCAGAAAGGAAGATTGATAGATTAATTTAGAACCAGTGCTCCTGAACAGCTTGGTTTTTCAGAGCAGTATCAAAGTGCGTTTAGAGACCTGGTTGCACAGTGTGACTGCACTGTAATACTGCGCCTTGGCAACATTCCTAAGGAAGACACCAGGACTTGTGCTACTGATTTGTAATCAAATTTTGGGCCAAAGAAAATCTGGAGGAATTTGGAGAATGATGTAGAATGATTAAAAGACCAATGGGAGAAAACATCATTCACTTGCCAGAGGGAAGAATGTGAAAAGACACGATGGCTAAAATAAACCGTAATTCCTTTAATGAAGAAGAAAGAAAGAAAAAAAAAAAAAAAAAAAGAGGGCAATAAGAAACTGCAAAAGAGTGAGTATGATGTTAAAAGAAGTCATATCACAAACTAGAATACTCTTGGCTGGTAGATGCTGGCACAAAGAACAAATCCTGTGTTTGCTTCACTGCATGGTAGTTTGAGGTGGTGGCTACTAGTGTTACTCCATCATGATCTAGGTGTGCATGTCCTTGTTTGTTGCAGGATAGTTGAACTAGATGAACTTTAAAAGTCCCTTCCAACTCTAAGGATTCTATGACCCCATGATTCTGCAATATTGAAAAAGAACTTCAAATGATCATTTGAGGAAGGGGAGCAGATCTGATAGGAATGATGGTGAGCAGCAGTTATGATTCTATTTGAGAAATGGAACACTTTAGATGGTATTTGCCCCAGCATACTAAATTATCAATGGCAGAACAAGGACAGATTTGGGGAGGCTGGGTTATCCCTATTAAGTAGATATTCCTATGAAATTAAGAAGAAAGCCCTGTGGCTTCCTTGAAAAATCTCTTACTAATCTTTCTCAGAGAAGCCCTATGTAAACTTGCCCACTTAAGCACACACATGTAGATTACGCCAACTGTGACTTCAGATAGCACAAATTACTGCTTCAATGTCATGCTTGATTTAGGCTTAGGGGCAGCCTCACAAACAGTGTTGGTTCCCAGGCCTTCTTTAATGCCATAGGTACTGTTATGGACACAGATGACTGAGCTTTTGGGAAAGGCATGTGATTTTTCCCATGAAGTCACATTTCTCTCATCTGATGCTGAGAGACACAGGCACTCCTTCCTGTAGGCCGGTCTTGTTCCCTGGTCTGTACTAAGGGTATAGGCTGTCTGCCCCATTCCCTGTAATCACAGTCAAAAACACAATACACTTCGCTATGAATTCTAGAAATATTTTAAAAGAGGGACAACAGAAGCTCCAGATGGGTAGAAACAGTTTTATATCTCCCCTTTATACATTGCTGTTCAAAGCAACTCATTAAGAGATCAGATTGGTGGCAGTTTCTCTGTGATACTGCTGTTTCTAAAGACCACCTCCTTCTCCTAGGCAGACCAAATGTCCCTGCCAGCTTCCTTTCTGCAGTTCATTTCAAACCTGTCCAAACACTTGAAAAGACAAAAGGGTCCAGCCTGTAACAGCCTGCACTTTCTTCTATGATCCGTAACAACTTTATGTTATTTCTCCTAATGATTTGAAAAGGCTGGTGGAAATCCAGTGGAGCTTGGCTTTTCTTTCTGCTTAAAGGGTGCCTCCTTACCACACAGTCTGATACTCAAGAGAGCACAGATTTCTATGAGTCTGAAACAATTTTGCAGTCTGTGCATGCCGCCCTTGATCAGGTAAATCATTCAAGCAGATGCTGTTCCATTACTTAAATGAAGCATATGCACTCATCTGCACAGGGCCTGTACCAACACAATGGGCAGTGCAGCAAGGAAGGCTGGTCTGCCATAAGAACAGCAATCATCCTTCAGAATCAGATATTTCAGTGAACAGCAAGTAATTCTAGTTTGAAGAAATGTCCTTGTCATTTAAGGCTCTGACTCAATTTATCAGTCTTTGACAGAGAGCCAGCCTGCTATTCCATGCCAAACCATCCAGATGATCTGGATGAAAATGCAGAAACACTCCTTACTGCTCTTATTTAGCACCACTTGTGTGAATTTGAATACAAGTTCCAAGTACCAGAAGCTACAAGGAGTGTGGGTGTCAGAGCTTATTTGCGATTCTCAACTCCAGGATTGGTAAGGAGTCCCTGAAAGGATATTCCTTTCCCCAAAGATGTTCCCAAAATTGTGTTTAAACCAACATTTTTGGTCATCAAATGAGACTATGCTTTTTATTTCAAAATTAAGCACTGCAGTTCAAGAAATTGGATACTTTAAAATATTACAACCCTCTTCTTTTCATAATAAATGCTTCAGTTACAGAACAAACACTTTATCTTATCTCCAAGGCTGATCCATGGGTTTTGCTCTAATTATCCTGATAGCCCCCAAAGGAAACAGGTAAGTTGAAAGAATCAGCCAGAGATGTCTTTGCCCTTATTGAGCCCCAAGACCTCAAAATCGAAGTGCCCAAACATTTCTTTGGAATCAGTGCTGGCTGCAGGGGTGGGCCATGGGAAATCACAATCAGTCAGTATAGAGGCACAGACCCACCAGGAGTCAGGCTCCACCATTGCACATGTTCACAGATCCTTTCCATTTCACAGGTGGCAGCTTTCAGCACATCTTTTGGATGTAACTATTAGAAAAAAGCAACATTCTGCCTGCCTCAGAGTTAAGTTGTTATGCTTGTGATGAAGCATGCAGTTCCCTATATGGTACAACACTGTGCTCCAGTTCTCTTGGACTCTGAGAAAAGTGTGATGGGCTCTTCCCTGCATATTCTGGCTTGGCAGAGGAACCCTAGCAACCTGGAGATGGGCTTTGAAATAAAGGTGTTTATGGTAGGGTTTAATCATTTCCTTTTACACCTTGCTTTTGGCTAGACAAAGGTGATTTATAAAGAGATGTAACTAAATATGAGCATAGAGCTGCCCTGCTTTTGCAGGACAGGGGTCAGAAAACATAGGACTGGGTAAGTTTTGAACAGATTGGAAGAAACATTTATCTGTTCCTGGAGTCTTTTTCTTTTTTTTTTTTTTTTTCTTTTTTTTCTTTTGTGGAAAGAAACTACTGTGAAAAAGCATGTTTGTGATTAATGAATTTTGTGTCTTTGCCTCGCTTGTGGCAAACAGGCAGCGTGTGCTGTGTCCAGATGGGGAAAGAATAAAGTCCTCTTCATTCTCACTAAACATACAGCAACAAATAATGGATTTAACCTGCAGATAGGGATCTTTAGGTTAAAAATGGGTTTTTGATGGTGAGAGCATGAAGCAATGGAGCAAGCTGCCTAGACTGTAGGGTCTGTGTTAGCGAGGTTTTAAAGAGCAGGTGAGAGAAACCCATATGAGGAAAGGTTTGAGGAGAGCTGATCCTAGCATCAAGGGTCAGGTGATACTACCAAGCTCACACCTAGAACTGCACTTGGCAGTACTGCACCTGTGCACTAGAAGGGAGTGTTAATTAAGGAGGATTGGCTGATGCCTGTGACCCAGGCTCAATTTATTCTAGCCTGTAGGGATTCCTCCTACACACAGAAATCACGAAGTCTGAACTCACAAAACCCCAACCCACCACTGTTCCTCTTAATTATTGTGTCATTGAACTTTTTATTTTTAATTGGCAATCATTTATTTTCATCCATCTGGGTGTGGAGAGACATACCATGGAATAAATATTAGTTCCTCCTATCTCACAGATGCTGAACTACCTGCCATTTGAAGAAGCTGCTTCCAAGATTTTCCAGAGAGAAAGAGCTGGTGTTTTTCCTCTGTATCCTTTAGCTAAACTGTTGATCCCTGCTGGTAGAAGGAGATCCTGAGTATATTTTTAAGTTACCTGTAAATTGAATTGACTGATTAACGTTCAGCTAAGCAGACAAGATATTAGTCAGTGTAGTATTTTATCCCACTTAAAGAAGGTTGTCATGTGTTAATGAAAACAAACTCTGTAATTCACAGAATCACAGAATCACAGAATCACCCGGGTTGGAAGGGACCCCAAGGATCATGTAGTTCCAACCCCCCTGCCTAGCAGGGCCACCAAACATACACATTCAGATCAGGTTGCCCAGGACCCCGTCCAACCTGGCCTTAAACACGTCCAAGGACGGGGCATCCACAACCTCCCTGGGCAGCCCGTTCCAGGGCCTAACCACTCTCCTAGTAAAGAACTTCCCCCTAACATCCAACCTAAATCTTCCCTCCTTCAACTTAAAACCATTTCCCCTAGTCCTGCTGTTATCAGCCCTTTTGAAGAGTTTACTCCCCTCCTAGGTGTAGGTTCCCTTCAGGTATTGATAGGCTGCAATGAGGTCACCCCGCAGCCTTCTCTTCTCCAGGCTGAACAAGCCCAACTCCCTCAGCCTGTCCTCATAGGGGAGGTGCTCCAGCCCCCTGATCATCTTAGTTGCCCTCCTCTGGACCCTTTCCAAAATCTCAATGTCTTTCTTGTACTGAGGGCTCCACACCTGGACACAGTATTCCAGATGGGGCCTCACAAGAGCCGAGTAGAGAGGGACAATCACCTCCCTGTCCCTGCTGACCACCCCTCTCCTGATGGAGCCCAGGATCCCATTTGCCTTTCCAGCTGCCAGAGCGCACTGCTGGCTCATATTCAGTCTCTCGTCCATCAGGACCCCCAGGTCCTTCTCTGCCGAGCTGCTCTCAAGGACCACTCCTCCCAGCCTGTACAGGTGCCTGGGGTTCCTCCGGCCCAAATGCAAAACCTTGCACTTTGCCGTGTTGAACCTCATCAGGTTCACCCGAGCCCAGCCCTCCAGCCTGTCGAGGTCCCTCTGAATGGCATCCCTTCCTTCCACCGTATCAACCGCACCACTCAGCTTGGTGTCGTCAGCAAACTTGCTGAGGGTGCACTCAATTCCCTCATCGAAGTCATTAATAAAGATGTTAAAGAGCACCGGTCCCAAGACAGACCCTTGGGGGACACCACTTGTTACCGGCCTCCACCTGGACATAGAGCCATTGACCACCACCCTCTGTCTGCGGCCTTTCAACCAATTGCTTATCCATCGGGTCGTCCACCCATCAAATCCACTTCCCTCCAATTTGGAGATGAGGATGTGGTGGGGGACCATGTCAAAGGCCTTGCTCAGGTCCAGGTAAATGACATTGGTCGCCTTCCCTTCGTCCACCAATGCCGTCACTCCATCATAGAAGGCCACAAGATTATCAGGCCAAGATTAATTCAGGCCAGTCTAGGATTGCTTTGCTGACAACATTCTAGAAGTACTGCAATAGTTTAGCTTTTGTGATCACTGAATTCTTCCTCTGACAGTAATATCCAACCTGCTCAGGCTTTGGCATTTTCCATGTTGAAGGTGCATAGCTAAAAAAGGAATTTTAGTGTTATTTCACAGGTAAAATATGTAAATCACTAAACTAGAAAAACCCATGATTGCTAATTAATACAAATTACCTCTGAGGGCTAGAAAATTTGCACATCGTTAATATGCAAGCAGTACATCCATTAATGTGTAATACATCATTATTTTGACAACTTTTACAAAAGAATGCCCTCTGATTTTTGTCAGCACAGCTATTGCTGGCTCACAGAGAGCACTGAACAATAAATATCTATTCTCTGAGCAGTGTTTATCGATGCCAAAGAAAAATCTTTGATAAAGTAAAAAACAGTGATTACGCTAACTAGATTCAGTAATTACAGAACAGTTTAAAAGGACCTTGTGAGGAGCTCTTTGTTTCACAAGCTGAGTGTTTCAGAGTACACTGTTTACAGCAGAGCTCCTACAAGGACCTATAGGTCTGAGCCAGGCTTCCTCCCTGTACGCAGGCATCCAAACATGCAATCCAGAAAACTCCAAAGCACTGAACAAGGAGCTGCTCCCTGGGGACAGAGGGAACTCCCAAACAGAGGAACAAGTGTTTGCGGTGCATCTTTTTTTTCACTGTGAATTTCACTTTGAGTTCTGATCTCCCAGGCTGGTGGCATGGCTGCAGGAGATGGCCTACATCAGCCTCTGCTTCCAGAATGGCCCCATCAGATTTGGATGTGGCTAAACGTGGAGGAGAGGGGGATGACCTTTCACTCTGGCTGCCCTGGAATTTCCTATGGATTTTGGTTCAGGCTCAACGAGTACCTATTAAGAAGGAAAAGTGAATCTCACATCTCTACTTGGTAAAATCACGTCAGAGGAAGGTTTTCAAGTGGGGCTGCCTGTAATTTGGGCAACAGCAGTAAGTAGTGGGCTATCAAATGAGAAAGCACTCCTCTGTCCTGTGTCAGGCCTAATTTCAGGACAGCATCTGAGTATGTGATTCACAAATGAAAGGAGATGCCCATCTCTAACATTATTTGGTATTTTTGCTGATGGCCGCCTCTCCAGAAGCATGCTTTTTGAATCCTGTTCCTATGTATCCAGTTCTGCTCATCCATTAGTGACAAAGCAAGTTCTCACCTTGAAACCATGGGCTTTAATGGACACCAGTGCACTTACATACAGCAGCATATCAGTCCCGTACCTTTCAATTTCCAGTTATTAGTTTTAGTTCCCTCACTCAATACAGAAAACTGTAGGAGCTTTACCTGACCTTCAAAGAAAAATGTCTTTGCCACAGTGCGTGTTAAGCTAGAATAACTCCTGCTTCAGATAAATGTGCTGAAAAACAGAACTCTCACCCTCCAGTCTTTTTCACAGCATGAGTGACCCTAATAACTGCTCTAGACTTGGGAGTGAGTAATGCTGAAATACTCCCAGGGTGCTTTTTAAAAGTGGAAATTAATGCAACAAGCTTTTACTTGGAGGAATTCTCTTGCAAATGATAGAAAATATGGCCAGTTTCTGTCTGACTTCTCTATAGGGTCAGGAGGCTGGGGGGGTCTTAATCTTCGTAACAGATCTGCTTAAGAGATGGATCCCAATATTTTGATAGACAGTGCAGGTCTCAGAAGGATCTATAGTCTGAAATTATGCAGAAGTAGCATTTCCTTAGTAAAAACACATCAGGTACATGATAAACCCTTCTTATAAAAGATACATGTCAAGAAAACAAAATTAAACAGCACAGACAATGGCATATTATTTTACCTCATTATCTTATCTATTGCTAGCCAGCAAAACAGCCCTTTTTCCCCCTAAAAGAATAGAGTATCCTCCAATAAGTTGTCAGTAAGACAACAATAATCATAATTTGATGGTGTCAACACCCTGTAATACTCCTATTTCCCTCCCAGAAATCTGGCTCCAGTTGAAGCAATGCTGCTCATGAATAAAACAGAGCACTAAACATGTCTCAGATTTTACAGCTGCTATGTAAAAGTAACTGTTTTGGCAAAGACGAAGAGTGTTAGCTGCCAAGTGATTCAATCCACACACATATAGTTAGCACCCCCTGCACATCTCAAACATAAGAATTAAATAAATTGTGATGATTAAACTGTATTTCAGTCTATTTAACTAGGCAAAATGCTTGTTCAAAAGGACAGCAATAATTTCTTCTTGGTATAAATTATTCTTCAGCTTGCTTCTAACATCTTGTGATGCAATCACAAGCTTTATGACATACTAGTACTGCCGCAACTAAGTGTGAAAAACGGACATCACCAAATAAACAATATTGCAATGAAAGTCTGCTCAGCAGAGATTACAATGACTGCAGAAGGTAAGTCTATTTACTGATATTAGGGCTCATGCTACTCTTATGAAAGACGTGACAATATCTGACTTCAGCAGGACTGTTAACAGTAATTAATGCAGCACTTATCACCTGAAGACACTAGAGTGTTTTACAGAAGAGTGCAATCATGTAAATGGTGTGCTGCCTTTCACAAATAGTAGTTTTTTATGATTTCTGACCTTTCTGGGGTTGTGAATGGATCCCTATTCCATCAAACAAATTATAATTCATACCAGCTGCTGACTAATCTACATGAGCTATGCATGGTCATGAGCAATTTCCACATTAAGTGCAGTTCATGGAATAATGTCCGACATCTCCAAACCCAATGGATGCTGCTCCAGTGTGCTTATGTCAGCCTTGTTTTGCACACAGCTCAGTTCTTAAATTCTTTACTACGCACAGCTTAAATTCTTTACTATAAAAGTGGTGAGGTGCTGGAACAGGCTGCCCAGAGACGTTGTGGATGCCCCGTCCCTGGAGGTGTTCAAGGCCAGGTTGGATGGGGCCCTGGGCAGCCTGGTCTACTATTAAATGGGGAGGTTGGTGGCCCTGCATGTGGCAGGGGGTTGAAGATTCATGATCCTTGAGGTCCCTCCCAACCCTGGCCATTTTGTGATTCAGACTGGTGAGAATTGGGAAGTAGAAGGCAAAAGTACTGTAACCAAGGTGCCACCTTGGTGCTCATAAGGCTTCAGCCTACAGGTAGATATTTGGAGAGGCTTGAGAGCTGCTCTTTGCCTTTCCTTGGCACATGCCTTATTTACCAAAATGTTTTTCTTCACCTTCCTTCATTTCTCTGTTCCAGACTTGGGGAACAGCAGATAGAAAGTATTACAGGTAAGGTAACCTCAGAGAAGCTGGAAAAATTTTTGCTTGTCAGGGAGCTGCAAGAGCAAGAGGGTTGATCCCATGGAAAGTTTAGTTTGAAGCCAAGGAGATCCTGAAGCCAGCAGGACAAGTACCTCCCCTGCCACATCCCATGTCACAGTACCTGGGCAAGGCAAAAAGGACAGACCAGGTCCAACCAAGAATCCAGACCATAAAGCAACATCATAATACCAGGGCAGGATGGAATTAAATCCCCTGTTCGGGATTAATACTGGTCCCTCAATCACCTGGCAAACCCAAACTGTCACAGGAAAACAAAGGTCAAGACAGGAAGTTAGCCCAGGGGTTATGGTCTCAATCAGGTGATTCCATTACCACGTTAAACATGACTGAAGCTTTGCCAGAGACACGTGCTCCTCCTACACAGCTCAGGCAAGGAATAAGCACCCAGGGTTGATCTTAAATAGAACAGCTGGGCCCATGGGTGTGGGTGGAAGCCCGAGGTGAGGTTGGTCAGGGACACTTAGGCTTATTGGTGCCCTCAGACAACTGACACTGCCATCTCATTTGCACTTCTTCAGTCATGTGTTGTCCATAGGCATACCATTTTTGTAAAATCAATTGAATCTGTGGCCTAAGTGCTTAAAAAAAATAATTACATTATGTAAGTGAAAAGATCCTATTCAGCTGTAACCTGGACACAAATGAAAATGTGGCATCTCTGCGGAGAACAGCCTCCTTCTCTTCTGAGGAAGTGATGGCATTGAGATGTGCTTAATAGGACTTTAGACAAATGCTACCATTAGAAAAATATTGTGACCTATTTGTACCCTCTCATTATATTCCTGCTTAGTGTAGCGTTTCTGGGCTGTTGTTAAAGTACGCTGGGGGCACATTAAAATGTACCCATGATAGCTTTGAGTAAAATGACTCTTTGCATCTTTGTGCTGAGTCTGGCAAAATAGTTTATTTGCTTTTGCTTTTTAACACTTTTACAAAACAAGATAAAACATGTCAGAGGGAAAGGTACTTTCAACAATGCAAATGAAGTTTAGAAATAACTAACTGAATTAATTTAAATATCACAAAGAGAATTTAAAAGGACTCAACTCTGCTTGCCATTTTTCAAAAATATTCATCTTGTAATTCAGTTTCTCTTTGAAAGCACGTTCGGGAATAAATAAATCTAATCCAACTGTTTTGTTAAAAGATTCTTTTTTTAGCCCAATTTATTTAATGTTTCAACATTTTACCATGTTGAATTAGAAGGCAAGTTGCTCTCATAAGCAGCTACTGCTCATATTCAGAGGCATCACATTCAAAACCTCATCTAAGGCTGAAGGGAACATCAGAATTAATGAGTTCTGCGGAATCATTCTGATCAGAGTCCCTGTCAGTCAAGCAAATATATGAGTCTAATGACATAGTTTGCCCACAGTGATCAGTGTCACATATAGAAATACTTAACTAGATAGAATCTGAACTTTCTGCTGACTTCAATGTCACCGTGAAAAAAGTTTTAATATCATCTTGTCTATTCTGGGAGTGTAAGTGACAAACTGGTTTTCAGTTTTACAAATTTCATTTCCTAAGACCTGGGAAATCACGCCAACCGTTTCTGCTTTGGTTCCCCATCAGTAAAAAAGGAAAGTATTGCTTTCCTACATGAAGTAAGTCTTGCAATTTATTTTATTTTCTCAGTATTAGGGCTGTACACATTCCCAGATGGGTATGTTTTGTAATTTCTACCACCAACACAGTCCCTTTGGACACTTGGTAACTACTAGTAGCAATGCTCAGGTTGCATATGGAGACTGAATCATTTGCTGCTATGATTTATGAAGTGGTGTAGGCACTTTCTCCCAACACATGCAGTCTCATACAAGATAGGTCAGAAATTTTACCACAGCTAAGCTCATGGAGCAGTTAGAGAGCAGTTACCAGGCTGTCCCAGATCTGATCAGATCCATGCTGGTGGAGCTGCAGCATTTAGCAACATAAACACAAAGTAAAGTAAATGGGACAGGTAGCCAGTGGGAGAAGGGAAGCTGGCAGCACTGGTTTAAAGAACCATGGCCAGTAAACAACCCTAAGCCTTGCAGTGTCATTTAAGTCCATCTGTAAACTCCTTTGCAGAGCAGTTAAATATGTTCTACTCTGTTAGGTCCCTGACTCCATCCTATCCACTTAGTCTCAAAGGTGCATCAATAAACTACAGTTTCATGTAAGAGACAAGCTGAAAGGAACTGTTCACCTACAATGAATAATAGGACAGTAAAACAAAGCCTGAATGGGGACATGAGCTGTGGAGAATGCAGGGTTCAGAAGCAGTGACTACCAAGAAGTAGGTGTGCCTGTGACAAAACTCCCATTCCCTTGAAGAAAGCCAAGAAGTCACCAGGCTAAATAGACAGATAATTAGTTAGAACGACATGAAAGTACTTTGCTGATGAGCAGGAATGGGTAACCGACAGTGGCAAAACTGGCTGAATATTTCCTCTTGGTAAAAGCACTATGACTTAGGATTTCTGAAGAGTGTGTTCCTGTGTATAATTCAAGTGAAATGGCCTACAGGAAACAGATGTGTTGGCTAAGGAGGGGAGATGGAGAAGCCGGTTCTTGCTCTAACTTGAAGGATCCTAGGGAATGGCTTCTTCTCTCTTTTTGCCTTTCACTAAAGAGATATACTCTTTTGACTGGTTACCTTAGTTTTCTGTCTACTCTGGTGCTAAATCAGATTAATTTGAGAAAAATCTAACCAACTATGTTATTTCAAAGTTGTCTGAGTTTTCTGTTTCATTTTCTTCCCTACCATGAACCAGGGTGTATTACTTCTGCATCAAAGTTTTAATAAGATAGTTTCTTACATCTGCCTCCCTTGCTCTGCTGAGTACACAGGAGCATGCCATTCACCATAGATTATGTTGGTTCAGGCCTCACACAGCTTTGAGGCTTTTAACAAAATCTAGAGGACAAATAACAGTTGCTTTTAATTAAGAAAATGTTTTATCTGTTCATTAGAGAGACTTTTCTATAACATTCTAGTAGATTTTAGTACTATTTGATTTCTTTGATATATCTTCTTTTGTTAACGATCATTAAAAAACATTTGAGGTAGCATCAGTAAAAATGCAGATCTCCTCAGCATCTAAATGCCATGAAACTGCATGTTTTCCCTCACCCTCTTACCATAGATAAGCTCCATGAGGTATGAATCATTTTTATGAGTTAGATAGATGCATTTAATTTGTTGTTTGAAAGCAGACTTAAAGAGAAGGCGGATCACCAGCTTCTTTGTCCTTGTAGTTATAATATGCTGAGGAACAGAGGGTAGAGGGTGGGGCTCAGGAATGGAAGAAAGCTACTGATGTCTTGGTGACAAATTGTCTACAACTCTTATATATGACGTTCACAGTTTCTTTTAGCTTCTTTCCAGATAGAGCATTTACCCCATTGTCCAGAACATTCAGAAACCTTGAATTCTATCTTTGAATTAGAATAGTTCCATTGCAAGGAACCTACAAAGATCTTTGAGTCCAACTGCCTGACCACCTCAGGGCTAACAAAAAGGTAAAGTGTGATTTTGAAGGTATTGACCAAATACCTTCTCAACAGTAACAGGAAAGGAGCACGAACCACCTCTCTAGGAAGCCTGGGGCAGTGTATGGCCATTCTGCTGACAAAGTGCTCTATTGCCCAGTCTGATTCTCCCCTGGTGAAGCTTTGTGCTTGCTAGGTGACCCAAGTGTCCTTGTCCTCTCCTCACAGGACATGCCTCCCAGCCTTTTTACCACCTTTGTCTTCTCTTCTAGATGCAACCTTTGAAAAGATCTTACCTTGAAAAGCTGTTGTACTGTTTTAATATCCTCTTCATTTTCATTTTGCAGGGCATCCTTTGCTTGACAGTTGTCTGCATGGTAGCTGTGAGTCCTGAAGTAGAGCAGAAGTTGCCTCCACATTGAGAAATAAAAGGCTCTTCTGGAATTCAATCTTGCAGTGACCTTTCTTGGCACCGATTTTATTTAACGATGAAACAAAACCAAATCCCAGACATTGGACTGAATGACAACAACATAGAGATGGCTCTCCTTACACCAACGGGCAAATGTCAGGGCCTCTCACAGCTTGCCAGCTCCTCCTGAGGTCCCCAACATTCTGGAGACAAACAGGATTATCTGCCCTCAGATATCTGCAATGCCTCATCCCCTGAGCACTGCATCAGCTTAGAGATTAGATTTACTGCTCTGTGGGTTTTAGCAAGTTGAAAAGAAGGAAGAACAGTATGTAGTGGTTAAATATCTGTCAGAGAAATGGGCTGTAACAACCATGAAACACATTCTATCACACAGAAAGAAGCAATTCACTATGTGGTTGTACTCTGCAGACAGTACCAAAAGGAGATGTCTTGTTTTAGGTCAGTGGTACCTGTCAATCACATTTTTTCTAACCGACTGAACAGATGGCCTAGTGGTAATCCTTCCAGCTCCAAGGAAAACACCACATTAGAAGCAGCCCTGTCTGCAGACAGACAAACTAAATATATAGACTAATGCTCCAGGTAGATTATTAATAGTTTACTCTCTTAGTTTTGCAGAGGACTGCCAAGCCCTTGTCTCCTGTTTGTCAGCACGCACTCAGGATTCATTTTTTTTTCCTTTTTGAAAAACAAATGGAAGAAACACAGAGAAGTAAAAGGAACATTGAGCAATGCTGAACTTTTCATTCAAACATTAATTGAAACTGTTTAATTAATTAATTGCAAATTAATCAATTGATTGCAAATATTAATTGCAATTGTTTACCATTTATAAAGAGAATTAAGGAAATGATAGCATTCCCTGTGTGGCAACATCTTCAAAAAATTCTTATTATTCAGACAGCAGAAAGTCAAAATCACACAGCAGTGTGTGTGCACTGAAAATCATCAACTTTTAAATTTCCTCATTGTTTCAAGACACTTCCAATTTTAACAATTTTATATTTTAAGTTAGTATTCTTATTAGTATTAGTATTAGCTGATATTTCCAAATGAAAATTTACTATAAACAGGGATCAAGAGAGTTTCTATTTTGAGTGTTGGATTCAAACAATTTTGAAAGTTTACTATATCCATTTCAAATTGAAAAAGCTCATAGAATCATAGAATGGTTTAGGTCGGAGGGGACCTTAAAGACCATCTACTTCCAATCCCCTTGCCATGGGTGGAATGCTCAAGGCCCCATCCAACTTCGTCTTGAACACCTCTAGAGATGGGGAATCCACAACCTTACAACTGTGCCAGTGCCTCAACACTCTTTGGGTAAAAAAATTCGTATAATCTAAGCTGAATTTGTCCTTGTTTAGTTTAAAGCCATTTCCCCTTGCCCTATCACTATCAGACCATGTAAAAAGTCAGTCCCGCTTCTGCTCATAAACTCCCTTCAAGTACTGGAAGGCCACAATGAGGTCTCCTCAGTGTCTTCTCTTCTCCAAGCTAAACAAGCCCAACTCCTTCAACCTATCTTCATAGAAAAGGTGCTCAAGCCCTTTGATCATCTTCATGGCCTCCTCTAGATCTGCATCAACAGCTCCACATCTTTCTTGTACTGGAGGCTTGGACACGGTACTCTAGGTAGGACATCATGAGGGCAGATTAGAGGGGAACAATCACCTCCCTCTCCCTCCTGGCCACCATCTTTTGAAGCAGCTCAGCATACAGTTAGCTACTCTCAATCCCATAATCTGTGTCATTGATAAAGATGTCGAAGAGCACCAGTCCCAAGATGGACCTCCTGGGGGACACCACTTATGACTGGCCTCCACCTGGACCTAGAGACATAGACAACTATCTGACTATGATGACAAAACCAAATCTTTATTCACCTAACAGTCCAGCCTTCAAATCCATTTCTCTCCAATTTAGAGAGAAGGATATGGTACGAGATCATGTTAAAGGCTTTGCACAAGTACAGGTAGATGACACCAATTCCCTTCTTCTGCCCATCGATGCCATCACTCTGTCACAGAAGGCCACCACATTAGTCAGACATGATCTGCCCTTGGTGAAGTTGTGCCAGCTGTCTTGTATTACCTCCACATACCTTAACATCTTTTCTGGGAGATTCTGCTCCATGATCTTCCTAGGCACAGACGTGATGCAATAATCTTTTTCTGCTAAGATTAAAAAGTTTGGGTGATTCAGCACTGCGGGTATAATGTAAGTATAATGCTACACACCCTTATAATACCTTTTGTAAGAAGAAATGCCTTGGTCACGCCTCTATCTGAGAGAAAAATACAGAACAACGAGAGAATGCTGTTTTCAGCATTCGGCTTAACAAGCTGAATTGCATTAGAAATCATTGCATAGAAAGAAAGCTGTTGTATAAGCTTTGGTAGTAAGCCTGACTTTGGCAGAGTTACTGCTGAGATTTAAGTAAGCATTCTCATTCCTGCTTTCCATATAGAGTTAACATCAACAGCATCAGGTAGCTCAGCATTTCCTTCTCTCAGCAAGAAGCTAGTGCTCTGAGCTGGCTTTTTCTGTGAGATAAGTTAAAGGATCTCTTCCTTTTTTATTACTCTTTTATCCCAGAGGTAGGCTTCATTTCACCTGCAGCACATTCCCAGAGAAGAATGCTCCTTCCACATGTTCAAGTGCCATCCACTTGTTCATAACTGCCATCAGCACAAAGCACGAGACTGCAGCAGAGAGGGATGGTGGCAGAAGAGGAGATATTGCAGGCTGTAAAGAGGCAATGAAGAGCCCAAGATACTCCAGCTTTCAATACAGAATTGAATACCCAGGACACTGAGAGACACTTTTCCCTGATCTCCAAATAATGCACCTTCTTTTTAGACCTCAGCTGCATTTATTACTCAAGGCTATAAATAGGTACCTTTGCTCTGACCTTTATGTTCCTCTTTCTAAAACAGTACTTCACTTTCAATTTTTGGACAATATAGCATTGTACCAGTCTACTAGGGGAAAAATTGAAGATGTAGTCATTACAATAAAATGTTAGTTTATTTTTATTTTGAAAACGTGGTTCCTACTAAGGATACGTGTCATACCCTAACTGAGCATGCAGAATTTAATTTCAAAAAGGTTGTGAAGCAAGCAGAAGATCTCTTGCTAAAAAATTTGCTAAATTGTGGTGAATTAGCTTTATCAGATCCTTTAGGCCAGGATCTGATCAATTTTAAAGTAAATCAACCAAGTTCTAACCTAGAAGCCACACAATTCTGTACTGGTTACAGAAAGCAACTATTGTTTAAGAAAAAATGTTCATAAAATAACCATAGCCCACAGTGTCATAGACACTGAAATGAAGATAAACTAAAAAAGAGCCAAAGCAGTAAAGAAAAAGCTGTGTGCCAATCCTGCTATAATTACCCAGGAAAAAGCTTCAGTGAAACACTGTGCATTGAAAACACTTCTGTGTTTGTGAAGGGGAAGACCCTTCCGTATCAACTCTTCACTACTACACAGGAGAGACAAGCATCTTGAGCCCCCACTGTTCTGCTCCACAGGTCCTCCCTGATGCATGAGGCATGTTACTGTAAGGCAAACACAAATTCTGCTGGAGGGGTGGATTGAATGGGAAAACCGTGAGAGGAACATAGGGAGAAACCAGAATTGCAGAGTAAGTCAGGGTCACTTGTAAGTGCAAATGTTGCAGCATTTTTTCTCCAGGAAAAGAAGTCCGGTGTGTATCACTGGGTCACCAGAAATTGCTGGGATTTGCTCCAGAATGGGAGGAATATTTACGGTTCACTGCACTTTCAAATCATGCTAGATTTTTTATAGGCAATATAGATATCTAAAGACGTATTTTGATGGCCCCTCACTGCAAGAAAGACATTGAGGCCCTGGAATGTGTTCAAAGGAGGGCAACAAAGCTGGTGAGGGGTCTGGAACACAGACCATATGAGGAGAGGCTGAAGGAGCTGGGAATGTTCAGCCTGGAGAAGAGGAGGCTCAGGGGAGACCTCATTGCTCTCTATAACTTCCTGAAGGGAGGTTGTAGTGAGCTGGGGGTCGGCCTCTTCTCTTGTGTCATTAGTGATAGGACCAGGGGGAATGGTTTCAAGCTACGGCAGGGGAGATTCAGGCTGGACATGAGGAAGTATTACTTTTCAGAAAGGGTGGTCAGGCACTGGAATGGACTGCCCAGGGAGGTGGTGGAATCACTGAGCCTGGGGGTGTTCAAGGAAAGGCTGGATGTTGTGTTGAGGGACATGGTTTAGTGGGAGCTATTGGGAATAGGTGAACGGTTGGACTGGATGATCTTTTAGGTCTTTTCCAACCTTGGTGATTCTATGGTTCTATGATTCTATGATTTTTCAAAATGTGTTGTGCTCTTTTGTTTCATACCCTGGAAAGTCTAAAGGAGCACCTCAGATGTGAATTTTCTTGGCAAAAACACATTAAAAGAACTAAGAAAATAAATGACTTTATCTTCTACTTATCTGTAGCTGAAATACCGGGGCTGCTCCAAAAGTAATGCCTCCTATTTTATTCTGCAAGCCCACAGTGTCAGAGGTGGATGTTGGTTATATGGTAGTAGAGGCTGAACTTTCCCACCAGTATTCCATTACGTGTTGTTTCTGTGTAACAGATGGCAGCAAAGGGGCAGCCTGACACAATGGTGTCTGATATGGAAGTGTGTGTTAAGCAAAAGTGTGTCACTGAATTTCTCCATGAGGAAAAAATGCACCCGTTGTCATTCATTGATGCTTGCTGAACGTTTCTGGACACCAAACAGTGAACGTGAACACCGTGAGGCAGTGGGTGGCATGTTTCAGCAGTGATGACAGCAACATGAAAGACAAGCCACGTTCCAGACAGCCAAGCAGATTTTTGCAAGTGCAACATGCAGGCTCTCATTCACTGCTGGTGAAAATGGTGGTGACTACATAGAAGAATAGTGTTTTTTAGCTGAAAATTTGCTCTATCAAATAATTACTGTGCTCTTTGTCTATGTTGCAGTTTCCAGGGAAATAAATAGGAAGTATTAATTTCAGAGCCACCTAAATATATGCCCATATTATGTATGTTTTAAAATTATAAATAATTAAATAAAAGTTATAAAGTATATTATCTAAATATTATTTAAAAAAATTAAATAATTAGCTCTATTTATTCTATCCTGAAATTTAGACAACAAAATTCTTGAGCACATCCACCTGTGGAAAAGAACGCGTCATATCTTATGGGAGACAACTAGCAATCCTATTCTTCAGGAGTCAAGGCATAATGTACCAGGTAATGTGCCAGAAGACACAAAGATAGACACATTCTGATATCCTTCTCTTCCTGTAATAAAGACAAATTATTCTAAATTCATTTCTTTTTTGAAACTTTTTCTTCATCCATACAGTGGGGTACTGAAATGCTTTGGGGAAAGGAGTATTTTACATTTACGTACTATTTGCTTTAGTCTTGCTTTTGTACTCACCATTCATGTGATCTTGAGCTAATTTTTTCACATTTCCCTGTCTCAGTTTGTTTAGAAAACTAAGACTCTTCTTTTACATTAGTGTTAGTATAGACTTAGCTATTGATGCTTAAAATGCCTTCATGTTTCATACCTTAGGAAACTTAGATTCCCTCTAACATTTTCCTCTTCCAAGTCATAAGCATACCTGAATCTTAGTTACTTCTTCTCTGCTGTTCCCTCTCTCCTTCTGTAGAATCCCCTTCACCAAAAATAACAGGCTTAATATACAGTCCACTAAGTGCACCTGGCACTGAGATGTGAGAGAAAAAGGATGTCCTCCAGTGCAGCCATGGATGATTCATGCTTGAAGAACTCATGCTAAGAAGCCCATGCCTGTGGCTTTCCTCCCTTCCCTGTCATGCAATGCATGTACTGTTTTCTTTCCATCTGCCCTAGGGTGTGGGTTTTAAGCCTTGGGAAAGTGGGAATGTGAGCACTCAGATCAGATCTGAAGCCCTGGATGACCTTAAGGTCAAATGAGTTGCTTGTGTTAGGAAAACAGTGAGACTACTCCCTATGCTTTTCAAGTGTATAATGTACTCCTTTACAATTCTTGCCATCCTCTATGTTTTGTCAAAAATATTTTGTGGATCAAAGAAGTATGTTCACTTCTCATTACCTTCTACTTCTGTTTTAGCTGAATGAGCTTTCCAAGCCACTTCTACACATGCTGGAAACTTGTACAGACATACAAGAGACAGCCTGGTAATGCAGTGAATGCTGAGAGGTTAAATGGCAGACGTGTAAAACACTTCTGTAATTTGCAGAATACATGAGAGATGATGATACACCGTTCTTATACAAGAAGGGGAACAGAAAAATACCCTCACGATTCAACTGTTTGCAGTCTTACTGTGAGGATGACTCACCTGCATCCATTTTGATAGTACTAAACTATTTAACATTTAAAATATATATATATTCTCTGTGATCCAAGCAATTGGTGACTTTTATTCCTGCATGGTCATACTTAATTCTTCTCTATGTGTTTCACACATCAATAAGGTCACCTAAATATAGCAATATTAGCTTTTAATGGATATGATAAAAATTAGTTAAGTGAGATTAGTTTCACAGTACCAGAATCCTAAAGCTGGATGCTTATGAACAAGGTGTAACATAGCACTTTTTCAATCATAAGCTTTAGCAGCATCCAGTTCAGAGAATCAAGCAGCATGAATAAAGCAAAATGGGGTGCTCTCTGAAGCTGATGCTGTGGAGTGGGGCTTTATTGTTAGTTCAGACAGCATCTTGCTGTCTGTAAGGATCATAGTAACTGAGAAATGCTTGAGACATGTTCCTGTAATTATTATATAATGTTTTTATTTCTCAATGCCCACCCTGGCAGTGCAGTGAATTTCCTTTACACAAAATGCCTCATTAGACTTACACTGGGTGAAATTTTCAGACGTGCAAAGGCCTTTGGCAGATGAGGGATGAATGCATGTAAATCTGTAGTAATGCAGTATCCTGTGGCAAGGTACCTGCCAAAGGAGTAACACTATCATCTGAAAGGTTTTTGCTTCACTGCCTACCTCCTTTCTCAAATATTTCTGAGCAGACTCCAGCCAGATGCTTTTTGCACTCTGTTGCATGGCAAAAACTGCTTGTTTATTCTTACCTTCTGCTGTATACACACCATTGAAGAGTTAGTAATCAATACAGAAATCTTCAGAAATCTTTCCTTTTAACAAAGCAGAAGTGCTCTTTTTTTTTTTTTTTTTTTTTTAACCCTTTTAAAATTACCTGAGATTCAGGAATCTTACTGAATGCCTCTTGGAAATTCAAGCGAAATGTATCAGCCAGATGGAATCCACTGTGACAATGTTCTCCAGGCCTACAAACAACTCCAACAGAAACATGAGATCTGACTGTCCTTTACAGAGCTGTTGTGACTTTTCATTAATTATTTCCTTCTTTCCAAGTAGAGAAAAATATGTGCATAAAGTCTATTACTTCACTGGTATATGAAAGAATAATTCACTGTTGATGTTCACTAATAGGGTGCACTGTGTTCCATAATTTGACTCCTCTGATAGAGTCTATTAACGTGCCTGGTCTAAATGTCATGTTTACTATTTGGTAGCTCCTTAAAAATGCTCTGGAATTCCTATTACAAAATTATTTTAATTAATTAATACTACAATTTCTTCTCCTCTTTTTGCATTTCTCTTTTTGCTAGTTCAGTAGATTTATACTTCCAGACATTATGACTCATTCCAAGGCTACAGAAAAGCTATAGGAAAATATTTCTTTACTGCAGCCTCTCAACAGCTAGTGAAATGAACAATAAAGCTAGAATCTGCCACTTATGACAAAATTGGCATGTCAAATAACAACCTTTCAAAGTTCTTCACTGTAGAAAATGATCATGTTTCTGCAGTACGAAATTTTAACTTCCAACAGCAAACTCTCTTCTTTCAGCCAGACTGAGTGGATGGCAATAAATCTTGCAGATGGTGCAATTAGGAGAAAAAGTCTGCTATGAAAAGGACCAATGACAGCCTACATTCTAAATAAGAGATCACATTGGGCATCAAATTGAAGCCATGAATTTGTTCTTCTGACATGAACACAAAGCATTTGAAGCAATAATATTAGTAGGGATTAGAGCTGAGAATCATAGTCCTATGTATATGTGTACACAGTACTCAGAGTACTCACATACTGGTATTTGAGTTAAAGGCAGAAGTGTGCCCAACAGGAGGTGAGAAATCAAGGGTTTGGGCAGAAGTATCATTGTGGTTGATTGAGGAAGTTTCAAGGAAGAAAATCTGAAGTAGACCCAGGTTAGATGTAGGCTGACTGGTAGTTTGTAGGATCACCCTATAGGCCTTTGATGCTTTCAGAGGATGGTAGAATATCCAGTTGGGAGGGATCCACAAGGATCCTCGAATTCAACAGCTGGCTCCACACAGGACCACCCCAAATTCAAACTCTGTGTCTGAGCGCTGTTCAAACAGTCCTGGAACTCCATCAGCTTCCATCTGTGCCCACTGCCTGGGCAGCCTGCTCCATGCCCACCGCCCTCTGGTGCAGACCCTACCCTTAAGCCCCATTGCCCCTCCCCTGACATGGCTCCATGCCGTTCCCTCGGGCCCTGTCGCTGTCACAGAGAGCAGCTGTCTCTGTGAGGAGCTGCAGGCGCCATCAGCCCCCCCATCAGCTCCTCTGCTCTGCACTGAACGAACCCAGGGAGCTCAGCTGCACCTCTGAGACCTTGCCCTCCAGACCCTTCATTCTGCAAGTCCCATTTTAAAAGCCTGAAGTGTTGTTCTGATTGCCTAGTGAATCCTTTACACTTTGGTTTGAAAAACGGATAGAATCATATCTACAGAAGGACCTAGATAGTCTGGGTCGATGGGCCAAGATTAACTGCATGAGCTTCAGTAGGGCCAAGTGTCGGGTCCTGCATTTTGGTCACAACAACCCTACAGGCTTGGGGAAGAGTGACTGGAAAGCTGCCTGATGGATAGGGACCTTGGTGTACTGACGGACGGTCGGCAGCACGTGAGCCAGCAGTGTGCCCAGCTGGTCGTGCGCAAACTGGGCTAAGTTGGCCCTCGGCGGCCGCCGTCGCCGTCAGCTGAGCGGCGTCACGTGGCGGCGGGCGCTTTGCGGAGCGGCGCTCACCGGCGTTTTTCTAGCGGTCAGCAGCGCTGTCGGCTTGCCGGGGGTAAGTGGGCGCTGCCCGGGCTGTGCCGCTCACCGGGGTGCGTGTGCGGGGCTCCCGGGTGAGGGTTGCTGGGACACGGATTCTTTTGTGGCGCTGTGAGCGCCCCGGTCAGTTCGGCGGGCGGCAGCCCCTTCTTGCTCTTCCCCACGGCCTCCCAGCCGAACCGAGTCTGCTCGTGGCAGCCCCGTCCTTTTGGTGGCACGAGGAGCGGCTCTGGCTGGGCCTCGTGGTGCTGAAACACCTCTGGTGGTCGCTGAGGGGACGCAGTGAACGTTACCGTCTTTGTAGGTGTCTGATCACAGAGGTAGTTTCAGAGGGGAATCGATTTCATTGCTTATTTTATTTTATTTCATTCTTGTTAGCGTCATATTTTCTTTTCTCAGTGATGTGAAGGCGCTGTGCCTGTTAAGGGTGGGGCAGGAGGTGCCAGTTTGCTCTTAATAACTTCTGTAATGGGAAATGAAAATGCCCACAAACAGGGTGGATGGGAGGCCTGGTCCGGTTTGGGCTGTAACAGATTCCTGCTCCAGCCGGGCCCAGAGCCTCTGCAAGCATGCTTCTTGTTTTGGCATCACAGTCAGCTGGAGATTAAATCATACAGGAAGGAGAAAGCAGAAGTGGTGAAGGTCACTATCTTAGCCTATGTAAGGTGGTTCTTACTTTATATAGGGTTTGTTTTTTTCTGCTTATTTTCTGTTTATTTGTTTGTATGCTTTTTTATTTAACTAGTCTAATAATTGCAAGCAGCTGAACTAGATAGGTCCTAAAGTACAGTGGGGAGGCTGGTGTGTGTGTGTGTGCATGGGATTGTCAGCCTTATCATCAGTCCTGATTTGTAGGTGGCTTGTGTTGTATGTAGGGCTACTTGAGCTGTGTAGAAAAGATGGTTTCATTTGGTTGTTTGAGAATTAACAAGGCCGGAAGTAATTTAATAATGATTGTATCCTAACACCCTTGGTTGTGGTTAGAGTTCAGTGTATGGCATGTATTGTTTGCTTCAGGGAAGGCGTCATGGTAGGCGCTTTGGTTTCTTAGAAAATACTGAATATGATTTTAGGAAATGGGGCACTTGAAAACAGATATTGTTTTGTTACTTTATTTTTTTACCTGAAAGCATTGGACAGATACTTATTTCTAGGTGTAACTTATTTCTAGGTGTGTTCTAAATATCAGTTAAGATGGATATCCGAGGTGCTGTAGATGCTGCTGTCCCAACAAATATCATTGCTGCCAAAGCTGCGGAAGTTCGGGCAAACAAAGTAAACTGGCAGTCCTACCTCCAGTAAGTAAAGTTTTTTCACAAATCATTGATTGATTTATTACTTATGTGTTAGACTTTGGCTGATCTTGGCTGAACATGAGCCAATAGTGTGCCCAGCTGGCCAAGAGGGCCAACGCATCCTGGTCTGCATTAGAAATGGTGTGGCCAGCAGGAGCAGGGAGGTGATCACCCCCCTCTACCCAGCACTGGTGAGGCCGTACCTTGAGTACTGTGTTCAGTTTTGGGCCCCTCACTACAGGAAAGACATTGAGGCCCTGGAGTGTGTCCGGAGAAGGGCAACGAAACTGGTGAGGGGTCTGGAGCACAAGTCTTATGAGGAGTGGCTGAGGGAGCTGGGATTGTTCAGTCTGGAGAAGAGGAGGCTCAGGGGAGACCTCATTGCACTCTACAACTTCCTGAAGGGAGGTTGTGGTGAAGAGGGATTTGGCCTCTTCTCCCAGGCAACGAGCAGGACATGGGGAAATGGCTGCAAGTTGTACCAGAGGAGGTTTAGGTTAGACATAAGGAAGAACTTTTTCTCTCAGAGAGTGGTCAGGCACTGGAATGGCTGCCCAGAGAGCTGATGGAATTGCCATCCCTGGCAGTGTTCAAGAGGTGTCTGGATGAGGAGCTGCGAGATATGGGTTAGTGCTTGTGGTGACAGTGGTGTTGAGGAGACAGTTGGACTAGATGATCTTATAGGTTGTTTCCAACCTTGTAGTTCTATGATTCTTGAGATTTTTGGGATATACTGAAACATTACAATGCAGGACAGTCTGTCATGCTGCCATTAAAGAAGTTGGAAAACAAATGAAACAACTGGAAAAAATCCAGGAAAACAAGCAAGTATATCAAGGAGTGGTTGGAAGCAAGTACTTCTTTGTGGAGAGAGCACTGCTGCCATTTCATGTTAGGTCAGAATTTACTTTAGAAGTAATAGCAGTGGAAATAAGTAACAGCAGTGGAAACTGAGAGAAATAAAAAGGACAAAGGATCAAGGAAACAGATTTGTGTGTGAGGTAGAGAATGAGGTAAAGAAATAGAATTTTGTTTATTCTCTCATCTCTGTAACCTGAAGGAAAATGAAGAATTCTTGTATTTCTGCATTGTTATTGACTGATATTCTTGACTGTGAGGAATATTAGTGAAGTGTGAAGCGATATCATCTCTTGAGTGTCCAGGTATGGTAGCATACCATATATGGAATCAGCAAGATTTCTGCCACTTGAGTTACAGAGGTACAGACCATGCTGCTAGTGCTTTCTGATTATCACTTCGTCACTTCAGAGAGAGGCAGGTAATTTTCCCTGTAAAACTGTACATGTGCAAGCTAAGAAATGCTTGTGCAGTAGAAACTGATGAATGACAGGTGACTTGAGTACTGTGCTGGGTATCCCAGTCTTGCCTTTCATTTGTGTTGTTGTTGCTTTTTTCTTCTTTGTACGTCTGTATGGTAAACTAGATTAAGGAACTGATCTATAGTGGAAACTTACTTTTTCTGAGTTATTTTTTCAGATGGATTTGTTCCTGGTTTAGCTTATGGTGTGATATTACAGTGACTGTGCAGGCAAAAGAGCAAGTTTGGTGTTGTAACTTGACAGTGGCAGCTACCAAGCACTTGCTAACAAGTCTAAATGGCTTTTGCTGTTACTGTTTATCTGACAGAAAATGTTCTCTGAGAAAGCTTGGCAACTGTTTTGTTCTGTTGGCTAATTTGCAGTTACTCAGGATAACAGTGGGAGTACAGTTGTTCTGTTGATCTGTTGACTGTGGGATAGTATTTTTCATGGAGTCTCTGGTGGCTCGTGTTATTGAGCTGTTAAGATTGAGCTGTTGCTTTTGTCATACAGGAGTTGGTACTGTGTGGTATGAAGTTGCATTTTTGAATACATATAGTATTAATTGCTTGACTGTGGTTAATGTTGTCTGCCATTTATAATTTGCCTTCGTTCTTGGTATCCTCTTTTCTGTGATTATGTATATAGATTGGGCGGTTTTGTTTATTTATCAGCGATTTCCTGTATAACTTCTTTTGACCAGTAGGTAGAGCTGATGATTCTTTTTCAGATCCTAAATGTAGAATTTGATTTTTGTTTTGCTATGGACTCTACAAAAGAAGAATGTACTAACTATTTCGTTTCTGGTGTATTGGGAGAGTAATGTACTGCATCTGGTTATCTGGCTAGTGATTGCATTGTGAGACTGCTCAGTGCTTGATGTCCTCTATAAGTCAATGAGGTTGTGTCTTGTTTATTATTGCTCTTAGATATAAATATAATCTTTGTGCTTTATATTTACTGATAACAGCCTGCTGGCTCGCTAAGGTAGGTTCAGGGATGAGCATGAGTGACACTAGAGGGACTAAAGAGCACTGTGGGGGTAGCTAGTTCTTTGGCTGAGGAGTTTCCTTATCATTAGTTAATGGAAATGTTATATAAAGTTTTGGAGCTTCTGAAGAGGAAACAATTATTTCTGGTTTTGAACTCGTCCCTTCTACTTTAGCGAGGTTTGGGCATGATAGTGTCTTTGAGGCTGGCTGATGCTTTAAGGGATTTTTTTTGAGAAGTCAGATGTTGCAGCAGTATTGGCTGGTATTTCTAGAGCAAAGCTCACTTTGACTGGAATCTGCTGGCTTCTGATGACCTGCTAGAAGCAGGTCAAAGTAGTTTGTGCTGTCCTGTAGAGTAGAAGGAAGCTGGTGTGCTGGTGGTTCTCAAGGACGCTTTTCTTTGTTTGCTTCTGAGCAGCTGTTCTGATGGTCCGTGCAGTTAGTGATTTAAGTGTCTGTGTAAATGTATGTTTTTCTTAAGTTAAAACATCAACTTAAGCATGACTGATTTGTGTTCCATAAAGTGTGGATAGCATTTATGTAGCTGGAAGTAAAGAACCTCACAAGAAATGTTTGCTTGTTTTTGTTTTCAAATCTGGCTGCGTCAGTTCTGTAAAGATGATTTAAAGGCATCACCACTCACAATAGCAATGGAGTCTGGGTCATGAATGAAAGGCTTCTGAAGATCTTCCCTGCAGTGCAGAAATTTCTTCAGTGCAGAAGTAATATGGCTTGCTAATAACTAGGCTGCACTAGTCTGATTTCTTTTTTGGAGTCAACTCAAGCTAAAGATTAACCAGCATATTGTTCATTTCATCTGAAGGTTATAACTGTAAACTAGATGTCAAACTACACTAACATAGCTGCTGATTTTTGATGTTTTCTATGTATACTGTTATCACACATGATATGTACACGTATTATCACACATGATATGTACAGTCATCATACCTAAATATTGTACTTATGTTTGCTGCTGCTGAATTTTCCAAAATTAGGCTGAGGAGTTTTTTTTTATTTTAATTTTATTACTGAAACTCAGAAACCCAAGCTGGAAGTCAACACAAATCAAGCATCTTTGGGAGAAGAACTAAACAGATCTCAGAACAATTGAAGATGAATTGTTTTGGAAACTAAATGTGGTTCAGGGCAATTAGTTCTGTGCCTTTTGTGTGTTTTGTGGTGTTTTTTTTTTTTTTTTTTTTTTTTTTTTTTTTTTTTTGAAACTCTAAGGAGGTTAGAGATGTTCATGCTGTTGTCTGATTGAAAATACAATATGCCACTGTTGCATCCTGTATGGATGTCATCAGCATTTGCCTCAGGGTAGTACTGCCTTTATAGGGTATCTTGTCTTGAAGGGAATGCAGTTCTGCTTGTTAAAGGTAGTAAATGATTTCTTGGAGAAGTGAGCTCTTTGGAAATTGCATCTTGCTGCACTGTAGGTTTTCTATGCCTCTATATTATTGTCCAACAATTGAATCCAGTGAGTGCCCTTTTGGTGCATGTGACGTAGTGTAGATAACCGGATGAGGGACTGTGCCTTGTCACTGTGGTGGGTAGTTAAGAAAATGAGCCCTTTGTAGTAGATGGACAAGAGTCCAGCATCATTCAAACAAAAAAGGAAGAAAAGCTGCTGGAGAGAATCTGTAATAATTAGGGGGAAGAAAAAAAAAAAAGGAATCATAAGTTTGTGAATCATCTTGACCAAGAGCTTTTAAAAGCAGTGGTCTCGCAAATATTGCTTCTCTCTTACTTGTCACCATATCTACTTCCCCCCAACCTTGCAGTCCAACGTGAGATGAAAGCAAAAATTTGAAAGTTTTCTTCCTTGAAGTTTGGCAGACCTTTTCTAACAAGCTGCCTGTAAACAACAATAATTCTCATGGTAAGGCTTTTTCAATTACTAAAGCAAAAAATAAAGAATTCACCTCGAGTTATCTCTGAAGTGCTTCTTAAATGGCAATATTCTTACAAAAAGATAGATAGTTCATCTGGTTACTTCATGTCATTATTATCTAGGTGTCCCTAGATTGGCCAGCATTGATTGAAACATTAGTGGCTGCTAGTTTGTTGTAGTTATGGCCAATATTTATGGCAAAGTGTTGGTCCTTTTTCAACTGCTCCAACTATTTTTAATAGGAGAGAAAAGAAATAATCTGAAAGGCAGAATGCTCATCACTGTAATTATTTTTTTCTCTATAATTACTTCAATTTTAGTAGAAACTACTGTGAGTCTTCCATCTAGTAAGTCTTAATTGCCTTTGCTCAGTGTAAATTAGAATATTCCTTAAAATAGTGATGAAATGCAAGAATAGCAGGTGATGTGCTGAGCTTGCTTATGTTCTTTGCTTTAAAATTAAGTAGGTAGAAGGTTTTTTTGTAATGAGGCTATAGTCATTAAAGGAAAAATAAAATTGAGAACATGGTGTAGGTCTTATTTATGTTTCTGTAGCTTATAAATTCAGATGAAACAAAAGTGAAAATTTTCTGTGAGTTTACCAAGATTTTAGTGGAACGTTTAGTTGAGGAGCATCTGGAAACCAACCGGGAATATGGAAAAGATGAATTAAAAGAATCTGTGCTGTGTGGCTTTGAAAAGTGGAAGAGGCAGCTGAGTCAGTGGAAATGTGAAGAGATGAATCTTGGAATGGAACAAAGCAACGTCTAATACTTAACATACCCTCTGATTTTTATGCAGATGATGGTAACATGTACAGTTTTCTTCTTTCCTGAATCGGTCCTGCTATTAACTAGTCAAGCTAGTCAGCTACTAGTCAATTTAAAAAATAAGTAATAATATAAAAATTCCAGGACTACTTGATTTAAAATCAAACTTCGTACCTGAAGAATACCAGTCTGTAGTGTTCTGTTTGGTGTGATGGTGAGTTTTGCATTGTAGCAAACAACAAAAGGCACGATATTGTGCTAGCTCTACATCTTAGTCAACAGTTTACTGTGATAGTATTCAAGGGGCTAGTGCCATCATCAATGCAAACTTATTTCTCGTTATTTCTTTTGGTTAAAGAAAAGATCAGACAGAGCAGTTAGCCTATAGTAGCCCCACAGCAGTTGTCTATTTCAAGCCCTCTTACTACGTGTTTGGATGAACTTGAACAAAGATAAACTTTTAAATAGCTATGAAAAGCTGAAATGCCTTGATTCCTAGTGTATTTTTAAATTGGTATAAATTAACTTCTCTCTACTTCTTAAAGTTCTCTTTGGTGCTTATGGCAAACTTAAAATAGCAATTAACTTCATTTTTCAGCACTTATTTCAGCTTGGGTTACTGTTATTCATATTCTGTATTATAATGTTGTGTATTTCAGTTCTTTTAACTATTTTCAGTGAACACTGCATTCCTACTCTGAAAACTTGAAAATGATTTAGAGAATGCCATTGAACAGAGACAATGCACAGGGAAAGATTTGGAGAGGCTGTTCATTGTATGCGATACTAGTTGCAGAAAGGACATCTTTATTTTCTGCTGTAGAATGTAGGATTGGTAAAGCAGTACTATTGAGATACCAAAGTTTTTGAAAGAAGGATGTTTTGAAATAATCTGCTTATGTGATACTAATGGTTCTGTATTTTGCTTTTCAGAGGGCAAATGATCTCAGGTGAAGACTGTGAATTTATTCAAAGATTTGAACAGAAAAGAAATCCAGAAGAGAAACAAGAGCTGTTGCAAACGGAAGGCAATCAAGTAATTTTCCTTTCTTTTAATAATACCTTTTTAGGGGAGGTGGATGGAAGGAAACTTTAAAGTAAAGTTGACAGTACAGTTACGATGTTATGGAAGAAGTATAAAACCTGTAAAAAATAGACT
This sequence comes from Lagopus leucura, assembly GCF_019238085.1. Lineage (NCBI taxonomy): Eukaryota > Metazoa > Chordata > Aves > Galliformes > Phasianidae > Lagopus > Lagopus leucura. The sequence continues at coordinate 52,911,324 of NW_024962263.1, read as the reverse complement.
TTTTTTTTTTTGCTAGATGTACACCTCAACATTCATTTAATCACCTGGTATATTATTATTAAATAGAAAGCAAGAGAGAGGAGATGCGCTGAAGACATACAGCTTTCTGTTTTTTTTTTTTCTACCTTAATTTTAGAGTATTCTGTGTGTTTTTTTCCCAAGTTGTCAAACACTACAACTATGTAATTGGTAATAATTTGCATAGTGATAGAAACATATATAGTGAGTGTCATATGCCACTCTAATTACAGTGCAGCAGTTCAGAGTTCTGTGTTCCATGTGACAGAAAATTTTCTTGTAATGTGGTGCCAAATGGTATCTCTATTGCAATCAAGATGTTGGGATGCTCAGTGCCTACGTAAGACTTTATGGGATCTCATTAATTCACAATTTTACATTATCAAAAGGAATGATGATGATATTACTAATATGAATGTCTCTTATTTTCTAGTGTGCTAAAACATTTATAAACTTGATGACTCATATCTCCAAGGAACAGACAGTTCAGTACATTCTGACTATGGTTGATGATATGCTACAAGTAGGTCAATAATCTGTCTTATTTATCTCTCTTTAAATGAATGTTAGAATGCTTACTGAAGTCTCCTTCAAGACTGTATAGGTTTCACATTCTATGAAACTTGCAGGTTCTGTCTTCGGAAAGAAGTTAAATGTCAGAGCTAAAGATGCATGGGTGATTTAGTCTTGCGTATACATGTTCATATTCTAAAAAATAAATATGCTTATATGTTTATCTGTCAGTTCTCAATCCTATTTGTTACAAAACTTGGATACTCAGGAGGAATTTGTGATCTCAGTCATTTCCCAGTGTTTAGATACAATATGACAATGAACATGAAGTTGTTGAAGCTTTTCCTATGAAGGTATCATTTTGGCCACCCTTTTCAAGAAGATGTAGTTCTTGCAGCTTTAGATTTCCAACATATGTTATACACTAGAACAGTATGTCTGAAATTTTGCATAGTTAAAACTGGAGACTTATTTTTTGACTGAGAACATGTTGAAGTTGTTGTGCTTTCTTTCTTTAATCCTGTCTCCTTCATAGCTGTTGTAAAGTTAACTTATTTTTGATCATTTTAGCTGGACTTCGTGTAGCATAAGTGTGAATGTTAAGTGATTTATTTGATTAAACTCATTTTTTCATTAAACTGGTCATCATGGAGCTGAGGCTGTTCATTAAGACGCTATTCGTGAGACCTTGGGGTTTAGGGTTTTTTTTTTTCATTCTGTAGTTTGTACAGCAGACAGTAAGATATTTTTGTGTGGCTTTTGATATGTGCCTGATAGAATGCTAGGCACTTGAATAACGTGCTGTTGTAAGAGTTATGAGTATCAGATAACCAGGGATACCTAGTCCTACCCAGTAACTGAGGAAGATGGAAATATGCAGTCCAGTGCAGTAACTTTGCTACGTTCAAGGAAGAGTTGGCTGTAACTCTGACACTTGGTAAGATGCCAGCATTTGGATGATGCATGCATTCAGGTCATGTTGTGCTGTATGCATGGCACTTCAATAAGTGGGCTTGCCTAGCTAATTTTTCATCTGTAGTGTTATTACTAGGGTGCTGTATCCATGGAGAAAAGACCTTCAGTTAGTGGAGTTTGATAAATTTCATGGGGTAGTAGAGACTGAGATACTGTGCTCATGCAAGTTGCCTTGTTATAGTGTTTTGAGCAGGTTTGTCTACTTTGATAGAGAGTTTTATACTTGTTTGTAGTAGCTTGACTTCAAAGACTAAGCATCTCTTTAGAATAACAGCATCTTATCCACAAGCTAGAAAGCTTGTGGAAATGCCAAGGAAGAACAGAAATCCAAATATTGCATTTTCTGAAAGAATGTTTAAAACAACTAGAAAATATAGCTCCCCTTTCTCCTTTAGCTTTTCACATCTTCTCTGATCTGCTTTAAAGTTGTAGGTGCTTTGCACAGCTGTTATTAGACAAAATGCTGGAAGCAGCTGTGCACAATGTCTTATTTCATCTTGTGGTTTAGCCTAGAAGCTCTCCAGAACAGACTTGTAGTGTTTGTTGTCTTGGTGCTCAGGTTGCCTGCTGTGACAGCTGAACCAGCTTTAGTATGGAAGTAAAAACAGGTGGAAAACTTTGTATAAACTTTATTGAAGAGGAGTGGTGTTCCTCTATGAAACTGGTCTCTCACTCTCTTATTCTGGTATATTTTTTACTGAATCAAGTATTGGAGCACTGAGAAACAATTGGGGTTTCCAAGTTCATTTCCATACTCCCTAAATTTTGAACTTTGTTAGTGCTGAAATAGACTGTATCTGCAAGTAACTATTGAACTGAAAATTTCCCATGGGCTATTACAGTTCAGGATGTGCTCTGGTAATGTATATTGACTTATCAATATAATGAGGAGCATAAATATTTGTCTTACATTAAATGTTTTTGCAGGTCTCTCAATTCCTTTTCTGACTCTTAATTTCTACAGGAAAATCATCAGCGTGTTTGTATCTTCTTTGATTATGCTAAACGTGGTAAAAACACTGCATGGTCCTACTTTCTGCCAATGTTGAATCGACAGGATCTTTTCACTGTTCATATGGTAAGCTTTCAATAAATCTTGGTAGCTGGTACAGTAAAATGCTGTTTTTGATTTTTCTTCTGGTTCATTGCATGTGTTCTTGCACTGAAGATTTCATGAAAACACTGAGCTTGGCAACATTTTTTCCTCAAGTTCATTATTAATTTTTGTGTTTCCTTTTGATGTTCTGCTCTTCTTTGTCTGGGCTCGAAGTTTCTTCCATCTTGAAAATGTCTTGCTTCAGCTTAAGGGGAAAAAAGCCAGCTTGAATAGCTTGCAGCTGTTAAGTAATTATGGCATGTGCTAGTGCAGAAATAAAAACACTCATGCATGTTTTAGACCATTGTGTCATAGGGCTGATGGATATCTGACTGTAATAGTATCCTACAACATTAGCCTGTTGATAAACCCATTTTTTGTAGCTTTTTGTGAGCTTTATCAGCTACAGCTATCTGATAACATTCTGAAAATATACCACTTACTACAAAGCAGATACAAAATAAAGTTACTTGGAATAGAGATCCTCTTATATAGGAAACAGATTTCTCTAGGGGGTCATCTTTTGTTTGAACTTGATTTCGAGATGCCCTCTAACACTAAATCCTGAAACTTGTGTCTGGGAATTTTTTTTTTTTTATTGTATTCTCTTTCAGGCAGCAAGAATTATTGCCAAACTGGCTGCTTGGGGGAGAGAACTTATGGAAGGCAGTGACTTGAATTACTACTTTAACTGGATTAAAACTCAGCTCAGTTCACAGGTAAAAACCTACTTCTGCTTAAATGTTAGAATGACTTTGGAAACACCAGTTCTTGAAATTTCAACTTAAGATTTTGAATTAAAAATAATCTTTTTTTTATTGGTTAATGCTCATTCTCTTCTGGACACTAAGAAGAAAGCATGAGATTTTTTTCTTTGTCTCTTTATGTTGTTTTGCTTCTCATAGCTTGTTACTAGGATGAATAATCCCATGGCAGCAGGAGGTGAACATGGAAGCATTTTTCCAGTTTGCTATACTGAGTCATCTTAAATTTAAAAAATTATTTTCCACTTGAAGCTAAATAAATTTTGATTTTTTTTGGACAGTATTTGCATGTACTTAGCTTAGTGTGAACTGCTTACTGCTGGCTTGTCCTTCAGATATGAATTTTTCTCTTTTGAAGTCATTTTTTGAAATTTACCTGGTTCTTCACCTTATTGAAGCCTAGTGATTTGTCATTCTCTAAGGTAGTTTTGTAACAGAAGTGGAGTACAGAGAATAGAAAACATAAGTATATTTTTAAGTGTATTTTTCAAATTGTAGGCTTATTAAGAGTTCTAGAAAAATCTTCCAGATAAAGTTGGAATTTTGCTAGAAAGATTCAAGGAAACAGCTTTCAAGCCCTGGAATGAAGGTGGAACACAGTATTCTGTAAATCTACACTTAAACCAAAAAACAAGTCATGATGGGGTGTTTGTGAAATAACTGCATTTTACTATTGTAATATATCGAGCAGAAAAAATATCTAATGGTCTTAGCTTTTTATAACTATAGGGATGGGAGAATCAAAACAGTGCTGGGAACAACCCTTTTGTGAGGATGAAGGATAGCTGTTATTTTCAACTTCTGTATTTTTTTGCTAGAAGCTACGTGGTACAGGGGGTTCTGTGGAAGCAGGAGCAGTCTCCACAAGTGATGTGAGTATATCTTGAAGATTTGTTAATTTGATATTTCAGGCGAACGATATCCGCTCCTCAGATTAAGGTGCAGAAGTGTTCTGGAGTCAACAACAAAAAATGGAATTGGAACTGTATTACAGAGTGCCAGGTGATGGCGCCAAGGAATTAAATTATTTTGGAAAACATTGTTTTCACAGAAAATACTGGCACTGGAAATGTATATTTTACAAGTTGGGTTGTGTTGTTAAAAACTGCGGATGTGTCTAACCTCACTGTTATAACTTGAAGAAGAGATGGGCAATTAATTTAACATTTGCACAACACTGTTTAGCAATGAACTGTCTCACTAGAAGAAGACAAAGTATGAAGCTTATGACTCTTATAATGTGCAGAACTTGAAAAGGCATATCGGATATTATAGCAAACATTGTCCCTCAAAATCTCTGTAGCATGAAATTACTAAGAGTGCTTTTGAAGCTATAATGCAGTTATATTTGAATAGCCTGAATTCAGGGGAGAGTAGATCGTCATTTTCTCATCAGTATTCATTTATACTGAATTGCACGTAGCTATAATGAGTGTTGGGCTTAGAGATAAACTTCGGCAATATAGCAAATGCAAAAGATCGTAACACTTGATTTTTGACTTTGTTGTGACACAGACAGTTTATTGTGGCTCTTGAATGTGAACTGGAATTCAGAGTGGTCTTTTTCTTCCCTCTTTCAGCCTGAAATTGTTCCTTGTCTTTCAGAAGACTTAAATATGAACCTGGAATTTGTTCCTTTTAGAAAAGTAGTTATAGCTTTGAAGTGTTAGCCTCCTATAGAGAAAAGCCTTTTCAATTACCTGACCAGAATTGAAAATAGTAAAGATGAAAGACTGCTATATATCACCGTGGGTGTTGGGGAAATTACAGCCTGAGCATGGAAGTTGAAGTATGTCAGTGTTTGTGTGTAGCTCCATGTTCCATACTGCTAAGCTGTGTTAGTTTCTGTCATGTGGCTGTATGACAGTGAATAGCTCTATTGCATGCCATACCATTCATTATAGAAATGTAAGCTATTCCCTTGGCTAGGAATCTATACTGGTTGTGTTCTGGCACTGAATAGACTGTAAGGTCTCAAAACAGCAGAACCCTAAGTTAATTAAGTTGGACAAATTTGTTATTGACTTCATTACAGTGTTTCTGATTTCAGATATAGCTTGTGCAAGATTTTCAAGCAGGTTCAAATTTATTTCTAAGTAAAATAGGGATGCTGTTGTAACATTTTAGGTAGGGAATGCTGTCTGGGATTTATTGTGAAATTTCAATTATAAGTGTTGGAAGAGAATGCTTTTGTGATAATCACCTTACAAAGTTTGGTAATATGTAGGTTGGTAATGCAAAATAAATTAATAGATTATTTCAGGAGGACAGAATGTTTGTGTTTTTATATTTGCTTTATTTACATAAGCGAATACATACTGATCCAGTGAAATAAACGTGGTTTTTTTGTAAATCTAGATGTCCGGACTCAGTTTTTACACAAAGATTTTGATAGGGATGAACTCATTCTGTGATACTCATCAGATGTCAAATTTTCTTTTTTGCTTCTTATCTTTTCTTTTCATGTGGGATTGCCTAATTTTTTTTCTCCAGTAAACATTGGAAAGGTTTGACCTTCTGTTGTGTAACTGATCTACCGCGAGGCTTTGGAGGCACTTAGTAAAGAAGGGGGCTTATACGAAAAAGTATTTTATTTGTAGCATGTCTGAGTATTAGTAAAGGTAATACCAGAAACTGAGTGCAGAGAGAATAAAATGCCAGTTCTGTACCTTGGGAGCTGCCTTTATGTTGACCAAAACCTATTTCTGAGCTTCAGTTGATCTTATCTTACCGCACAAAAAATGCATGCTTTTAGTGATGAAAATCTGTTTAAACATTTGGTCTGTGATAATTTGTATAGGAACCTTGCTGAAAGTAGAGTTCAGTGATGCATCTCTCAACCTTTTCCTGATGGGAAAGTTTTAGTCTTGTTCTTCTTAGCACAGTATAATGTGCTAAGATTTTAATGAATAGAGAACAAATTAAAATGTAAGCCTGAAGTTTGACGATGATTTTGCATAGTCATCTTCCTAATGGTATTCTTCTGTATCAATATACATCTCATTATGATGAATATGGTTAGGAACTGAATGTGGAAAGAAACCAATTTGGATTCACTTGGCTACAGAGACCTCCAGCAGACTTAACCAGACTTGATTAAAAAGTTTTCCACAGTTTACTCAATAGAGTAGCAATTGATTCTGCGGATCAAATGGCTTTGGCACTACAGTCAAACAGAACGTTGCCTACATACGTGCTAAAAGAACGCATGCTCAGATAGGCTATTACAGTCTCTTTCTGTAATGATAAACTGGTATTGCTTACGTAACTACTTTTTCCTGCTCAAAAGTCTTTTCTGTTTGTATTTTGCTTCTCAACTTTTGTTTTCATTTTATTTTATTTTTAAATAGAAGCTTGTAACATATTGTGAGTTGTCTTAACTTTGAAATGTTGCTGAAGAAAAGTGCATTGATGTATGCTAGCAGAGCCTAGTTTGGAAAACTAAGCCTCTCCTGTAAAAAGTGATGTGCTCTTCTTTTCCCTTAGAGTTCCCAGTATGTACAGTGTGTTGCTGGATGCCTGCAGCTGATGCTTAGAGTTAATGAATATCGCTTTGCCTGGGTAGAAGCAGATGGGGTAAACTGGTGAGCATTTTCTTCACTTAATGTGGATATACTTGACCTTATGATAGTATATTCTCCAATGACCTGTTTTGGAATGGAACTCTTATACTAAGGGACAGCTCCTCTGCTTGAGTACAAAATTTATTTGAAAATGAACATTCATTTTTCTGTTTGACAGTAATGAAATTTGCAGATATAGGTACCAATGTGAGTCCTTGATGCTATTTTACTTTTCATGAAGAACAGTTCAGACCAGTATCTGAAGCAGATTATAGCTGTTTGCCTTCAACTTTGATTCTTTGTTTTTTACTTGATAGAACAAGGACTGAAGAAGTGATTTTCTGCTCATTTTTGCTGTTCATTTTGGAGTTGTTTGATCTCAAAATATTAGTGAAAGGAGAAAATAATTAACATGGCTTCAGCTAGATCTTTTAATACAAATTCTCTTCATAAAGATCTGCATGAGTCCAAGATGTCACTCATCTTTTGAAGCTGTCTACATGACTTTTATACCATGTGTATGTCTTTTGGAGATAGTGGCTGTACAATTTATGTTTTAAGAAAAAATAACCTTGTACTCTGAATTAGAGAATATTCAAAGTAGCAGTTGAATTGAGGAATATCTCAAGGGTTCTGCACCTGAGATGGAATAATGCCAGACACAGGCATGGACTGGGAAGCAAGTGGCTGGAAAGCAGCTCAGTGCAAAGGGACATAGAGGTGCTGGCTGACAGCAGCTCAGCCTGAACCAGCAGTGTTCCCAGGCAGATTGGAGGGCAAACTGCATTTTGGGGTTCAGTAAACCTCAACCAGCTGGTCAAAAGAGGTGATTTTCCCACTGTGTTTAGTGCTGGTACATCCTCACCTTAAATATTGTTTGTAGTTCTTGGTTCCATAGTACAGTCAGGATGTTAATGTCCATGAAAGCATCCAGAAGAAGGCACCAAAGCTGGTAACAGGGTTGGAAGGTGTATTCTTTGAGAGGAGAGGCTGAGAACATTGTGCTGTCCAGGCTGTAGAGGAGGAGACCAAGAGGTAACCTCACTGCTCTCTGCAGTTTTCAGAGGAGGGGAAGCAGAGGGAGATGCCAGGCTCCTGGGAACCAGTGTCAGCTTGGGAATGGCACAAGGCTGCACCAGGGGGGAATTGGACGGGGCATTAAGAAATGTTTCTGTGCTGTGAGGGTGGTGAAACATGGGAACAGTCTTCCTATAGGGGTGGTTGATTCACCATGTCTGTAAGTGTTCCAGAGGCGTTTGGACAGTGACCTTAATGATGTGCTTTAACTTTTGATTAACCTTCAAGGTCAGACAGCTGAATTAGATGGCTTTGTAGCTACTTTGTAACTGAGCTATTCTAAAATGAAAATTCAAAGGATGCTTGTGTGTGTCAAGGTAGCTCCATTGGAGCAAACTTTTTCTCAAAGGAAACTGGTACAGCAATAAACTGTTTAAGTGTTACAATAAGTCTGTATTTCAACAAATTTGAATTTGTCTCAATTTTGATGACAGCTTGTGCATATACACTTCTTAACTTGATTAGCCTTTATTTGGAATTGGCTTGTATCCTAGATTTAACTGGGAGAGAGTTAAAATTATTCCTACTATTTGATATAGTTCATTGTTTTGGATTTGGGAGGGGGGTAATGCTGATAACACAGATATTGTAGCTTTTGTTGAGCATTTCTTGCACTAAGTCAGATTTTGCCTGCCTCTCATGCTGCCCTGCCAGTGAGGAGCTGGGAGGGATCAGAATGAGCCAGTTGAGCCAAACTACTCAAAGGGATATATCCCAGGCCAAAAGGCATCATGCTGAACAGTAAAACTGAGTTGGCTGAGGGAACTGCTGATGCTTGGGGACTGAATGGGCTTCAATCAGAGGATTTTGAACAATCACATTGTACACTGCTTGCTTTTTATGTACCTTTATCTATTATAATTATTTTCCCTTCACTTTCTGAACTACTAAACTGTCTTTATGTCAGCCTGTGAGTTTTACCTTACCTGTGAGTTTACTTAATCTTGTTCCTCCATACTACTGGGGGCGAGTGAGTGAATGACTGCCTGCTGGGTTAAACCACAGCAACTTGTAAACTGCTTGTTTTAAAAGCTCAGCTGAACAAAATTTCTGTGGAACTTCTTTTTCTTGTAAGTCTTGTGACACTTTTTCTTCTCCAGTTGTACTTTGTGTGTGTATCCCATCTCATATATGCTATACCTGTAAAATATCTCTTGAAAACTCGCATATAGTCACTAGTTAACTTAAGCTCATTTCAGATGCTTGCATGGATAAATACAATTATGGGAACAATTTGAATCTATGTAGATTTTGTTCTGCCTTGATATTCCTCTTATATTCCTCTGTTTCTCCTAAAACCACAAATGATGCTCTAAACTTGCTACTGGTAAAAGAATTGCAGTGAACTTAAGATAAATGCAGTTCCACAGCACTTCACACTGGAAAAGCTTCCTTATGGCAGAGGAAGAAATAATTAAATTTTCAAAAGAGTGGTTTCTGAGCGAGCTGCTTTTACAATATTAAACGCTGGTGCAGGATGCTGTGAAGTGTTGTATACTCTGCTCTTTTCAAAAAGTTCCTCTAAAACGTTACACATCTCTAGGTATAAGAGCTCAATGTATGTAATCATTATTAAAAGATCAAATGTATGCTGTTAATTTTTCAGTATCATGGGCGTCCTGAGCAACAAATGTGGCTTCCAGCTTCAGTATCAGATGATTTTCTGTGTGTGGCTGCTGGCATTTAGCCCTCAAATGTGTGAATATCTACGTCGGTATAATATTGTTCCAGTGCTGTCAGATATTCTTCAGGAATCAGTCAAAGAGAAAGTAACTAGAATCATCCTTGCAGCATTTCGGGTGAGTGTTGGACTGCAATTGCACTGTACTCATCTCTCAGTTGATTAGATCTGAGATGCTTCTGATGTGCAGCTGTTTTTGTTGGGCATTATTAGGTGTCTTGGACTGACTGCTTAATTATTCCTCTTTTTGTGTGAAATGAGCTTTGTTTCGAGTAGATCATCTACTATTAGAGGTAATAGATATTTTCTATTCAGTGTTTTAAAGTGAAGTTGACTGTAGTAGGAGGCAATGCAACAGTTGACAAAAATTGTTAGTGTAGGCATTAGTAGTTTGCCATCTTTAGTTCAAAGTTTTATCTTCTAGTGCTTGTCTAAAAGGCTGGAGTTTACTAGCAGTACGTTTTGCCTTATGAATCAACTAGAATTAAATGTAATGAAAATATTGAAAATAAAACACAAATTGAAATATTATTTTAACCAGGCATCTCTTTGGCTAGCTGACCAACTTGGATTTTATCTGCTAGTCCAGAAATCTTTTCATGGTCATTCTGTTGATATGGATGAGGGTATCTGTTTAAGAGTGCTTCATTATTGTGTCTGTACTACCTGAAGTTCTTAGGTCTTAATTAAGGTAATTTAGAGTAACTAAGCATTGAGGCTTAATGTATTCTCACAATGAAAACAAGTTTGTGTTTATAGCTGCTAACTGTGATGTACACATGGTTTTATGTTCATGTTTCTCAATTGTATTGTTTGTGATACTGGACTAATTATAAAAACTTTTAATCCTTGTGCCCTAAGTTGGAGATGTAGATCTTGGATACTGTTAATTTCTCTGGATGCTAGTTGAGTTACAGTAGTAGGTGTTGAAAGTGAATTTGGATGGGGAGAGATCAGTTGTTGCTTACTTACTTGCTGCGCAACAGTAACTCATGATCATAGAATGGGCTGGGCTGAAAAGGACCACAATGATCATCTAGTTTCAACCCCCCTGCTACGTGCAGGGTCACCAACCACCAGACCAGGCTGCCCAGAGCCACATCCAGCCTGACCTTGAATATTTCCAGGGCTGGGGCATCCACAGCCTCATTGGGCAACCTGTTCCAGTGCATCACCATCCTCTGTGTGCAAAAACTTCCTCCTAATATCTAACCTAAACTTTCCCTGTCTCAGTTTAAAACCATTCCCCCTTGTCTTATCACTATCCACCCTTGTAAACAGTCATTTTCTTCCTGTTTATATGCTCCCTTCAAGTACTGGAAGGCCACAATGAAGTCTCCCCAGAGTCTTCTCCAAGCTAAACAAGCCCAGTTCCCTCAACCTTTCCTTATAGGAATGCTCCAGCCCACTGACCACCTTAGTGGCCCTCTTTGGGACTGGTTCCAAGAGCTCCATGTCCTTGACGTGCTGGGGACCCCAGGCCTGGATGCAGTACTGCAGATGGGGCCTCAGAAGAGCCAAGTAGAGGGGGACAATAATCTCCTTCTCCCTGCTGGCCACTATTCTTTTAATGCAGCCCAGAACACAGTTGGCCTTCCGAGCTGCAAGTGCAAACTGCTGGCTCATGTCCAGCTTCTTGTCCACCAGGAATACCCAAGTTCTTTGCGGGGCTGCTCTCAGGAGGTTCTTCTCTTAGTTTGTATAATATATAGCTGGGATTGCCCCAACCCAAGTACATCACCCTGCACTTGGCCTTGTCGAACCTCATTAGATTTTTTTCATGGGCCCACTTCTCCAGCCTGTCCAGGTCTCTCTGGGTAGCTTTCCTTCTCTCCAGTGTATTGACTGCACTGCTTAGCTTGGTGTTGTCTGAGAACTTGCTGAGGGCGTACTCTATTCTATTGTCTGCGTCACTGATAAAGATGTTGAAGAGCACTGGTCCCAAGACTGACCTTTGGGGGACACTACCTGTGACCAGCCTCCACCAAGACAGAAACAATGATCACAACCCTTTGGTTACGACCAGTCAACTAGTTGTTAATCTATCAAACAGTCTGTCTTTCAGATCTGTACCTCTCCAATTTAAAGAGAAGGTTGTAGTAAGGGACCATGTCAAACGTAGATAACATCTGTTGCCCTTCCCCTGTCCACTGGTGCTATCTCTCCATCATAGAAGGCCACCAGATTAGTCAGGCAAGATCTGCCATTGGTGAAGCCATGCTGTCTGTCTCTGATTACCTCTTCATCTCGTATGCGCTTTAACATGGTAACTGGGAGGATCTGCTCCATGATCTTCCCTGGCACAGAGGTGATGCTTACTGGCCTGTAGTTCCCTGGGTTATCCTTTCTCCCTCACTGCTTAGTTACTCCAAATTAACTTAAATTTCACTTACGAAAAGCTTGTAAACCTCTCTTTGGTATGACTTATGTCATAGTATTTTGAGTAGCTTTCTATGTATGTCTGTCTCATAAATAACTAGGAGGTTTTTTTTGGGACACTTTTTCCTACCTGTTCCTTCAACTTAGGATTTGTGGTCTTTTGAGATCTGTTATTTGTTCTTTTGTCAGCACTTACAACTTGAAGTTGGTAGTTCAGCATTTTTTTCTGTAAATTATCTTCACTTACTGAAATAGGAATGTGGGTTTTTTTTTTCCTACACTAATGGCTGCGTAGAATTCACTTTAAAAGCTGTAATTTGACTTATTTTAAATAGGAATTTTTTAACATCCATTTGCAGTGTTCTATCTTATTTAGTAATAACATAAGTGTAGAGGTTCTGTGACATGAGCAGGAGTGCAGTCCAGCTTCTTCTGTGTGATTGCATGACTTATTTCAGGTTGATATTGAGACTTATTTATATGAATGTGTGTCCTTTTCATAAGGACTTATTTTTTTCTATGGACTTCATGTTGCACTAGAAACTGTAGGTGGCTAACTCAGAACAATATAATCTGAAGCTGGTTGGTTAGAAATGTAATGAATAAATAACATTGGAACTTGACTATTACATTCTGTGGTTGTAATTCATGCCATAAGTTTATCTTTATATAAAAGATAGCTAGTTGGAATGTTCCCAAATTCGAAAGAAGCTATTTAATCTAGGTACTAGCTCTTGAGTTAGATGGCTACAGTTTTTTGATGGCTTTCTTGCTTTATACTGTTGCTATATGGAAAGCTAAAATGACAATCCCAGATGGAAGCAGTTGTTTACAGCAGAGGCTCCAGAATCTGGGGTGTTTCATTGTGTCCTTTTCCTTTGACTGGTCTTCTAGTCGGTCCTATTTGACATAGAAAATGATCAAAGCAGGTAAATTAATGCTTCTCTACGTTTAAGGTAGCATACCATCTAGAAGGAGAGGGGTCAAAGTGACCCAAGATTGAATGCAGTCTTGTTTGTGCTGTTCAGCATGCATGTTTGCATTACTTTTACCTTGCAAGCAAGAGCCCTGATTTTATTTATTTATCATTTACATTCCTCTTGATTTGCAATAGTAACAAATATGAATACTCCTATATAGCATGGCTGGTCCTAGACAGCCTGCACTGCTAAGTACAGATGTAGAGCAGCCATTATTTGGTAGTTGTACTTCTTTGGAGACAGTATTTCAGAAAGTGCTCAATCCTGCCAATAAGAATTTCTTAGTGATATTAGTCTTCCAAAATAGTCTTTTCTTAAAATCAAGAAATAAAAACATTTTATTTCTCTAGAACTTGCTGGAGAAATCTACTGAGAGAGAAACTCGCCAAGAATATGCTCTTGCCATGATTCAGTGTAAAGTTTTAAAGCAGCTGGAGAACTTGGATCAACAGAAATATGATGATGAAGACATAAGTGAAGATATCAAGTTTCTACTGGACAAGCTTGGTGAGAGTGTGCAGGACCTTAGGTATGTTTTTAAGTATGAAGATTTTTCAAACGCACAATCCAACAAATGTTGGTTAAAAACCTTTATTTTCTTTTTTTAAAGCTGTATAGTAATATATGGTAATTACAGCTTTTAAATGATGGCTGATAAAGTATGTACAGATATTCTGGTTATATAAGTTTCCTATTCAAATAAGTATTTATTGGCTGAACACAGTCTTCATTTCTGGATATGTAATCTTCATAACTGGTAAACCTTGCAGAAACAGCTCCATGAGGAGTTTATAGGAGTTCCCAGTTTATGCTAAAGACTGCTTACTTAGCATAGTTTTGCTATCCACATTAACTCAAGATTTTGATAATGCTGATGTAGTTCCTGTTCCTTTGTATAAATTGAATTGTACTGTAGTTCATGTCAAAGGTTTTATTGTATGAAAGGCAAAGATGGGGATCCTTGATTGGAGAAATTAAATGTAGAATTGCAAAATACGAGAATTCCCAAAAAGCATAGGGTTGTGTGAGATTTTTTTTCTCCTCTCCAGGAATTCTGCTTTGAGATGGGTGGATGGGTATGTTTGAAGACAATTTTTTCTCACATTTCATGCTTTTTTTTTTTTTTGTGGCAGTGCTGAACTCTGAATCAAGGAGTAGTTCTAACGCTCTGCACAAAGCAGTCTTCTAGATGAGTCAAATGTGTTATAACAAATTGTGCTCCAACTTTCAGGAGGCGGGCTTTGGCGCACAATTCAGACTCCGTGGAAGCATAGCCAATATTTCATTCAGGTCTTTTGTGCTGCAGCTCCTTCGATGAGTACAGTTCTGAGCTCAAGTCAGGAAGGCTGGAGTGGAGTCCTGTACATAAGTCTGAGAAGTTCTGGCGGGAGAATGCTGTAAGATTAAATGAGAAGAATTATGAACTACTCAAGTAAGTTTTCAGTTCTTGAATCATGTAATTCTTTAATTCAGTAGTTAAGTGAACTTTTATCCACTTTATTTCAACATGTGTTTAAAACGAGTGCAAGTCAGAGCATCCTGCTGTCATTGATGTCATTGCTGTCATTAACCATTGGATGGTCATTTTTGGTCCTTTTTTTTTAATATATATACTGTATGGTACTTTTAAAAACTTATCTTTAAATGCTGAATTGTTTATTTGTTTTTATTTATCAAAATGTTTTGGTAATAGTTAAGCTAGAAATATTTTCTCTTAAGTTTAAACATGTACAGCTGAATCATGTAATGCTTTCATTTGGAAAGCAGCTATATACCTTAATTTTTTTTGTTGTCACTGGTTTGAGTGAACACTTCACTTGAATAAACTAGGTGTTCAAAGCTGTGATACTATTTCAAGGAAAATTAAACTTATTGTATGATATACTAGATTAGTGGGCATAGTGCTAATGGGCTGACGGTTAGACTAGATGATCTTAGTGCTCTTTTCCAACCTTATTAATTCTATGATTACATTCCAGTTCATTTTGTCTTGAGTCAGTCTTATAGAAAATTGTTAGATAAAGTTGAATCTTAAGCTTATCTTTCCTGTTGGAGTCAAGTAATTGCTGACTTCTGGAAGTGTGCGCTCAAAAGAAATCTGGGTTTATTTGCTATGGGAGTTGTTGGTTATCTAATTGTGTTGTCATTAACTGATAATATGTGGTGTTCTTCCTATTTAGTATTTACTAGTAAGTGCAGGACCTAACAGAAAACAGGAGATAATTGAAGTGTATGTTACATTGGAAGGCATGATGAGCAAGCTGGGTCTGAGCTTTAGATGCACTTCAGTCTGTCCTGAAATCAGTCTGATAAGCTCCTCTCCGAGAGCACGTTTCTAGATGCTAAATATTACACACACAAAAAAATTAGATGCTGCCAGCTGCAATGTGAAGATGATGTTGAGACTAATTTCCTGTAGCGATGGCAGTATTTTGCTGTGTTTATCTCTCCAGGTTTTGGGACAGCTTGGCAAATGTGTTGTGCTTGTACTGCCAGAAGGACAATGCTCTACAGTAGTTCCTTAAAACCAAACCAAAAGATAACCTCAACAAACAACAGCACCCCCACAAAATGCATGGCAAAGAGATTCTTGTACCTAAGAATTTGAGTGTTTGACAAATTTGACAAATAACCCTTCCTTCACTTCAAGCCTTATCGTTTTATTTTCCTATATCTGTCACTCTGTTTGTCTTCTAGCTCTAATATACTTTATTGTTGAACATGCTGTTCTTTCTGTCTTGCATCAAGATTGACTACTTATGCAAGTGATGGACTTCTTTGCTTAACAACTTTGTGTAGATCCTTTATCATCTTTGATTAGTGTAGTACTTTGATTAGCGTAATGCTTCAAGCTTCTGCTCATTCATCTTGTACTTTAAACAATTTGGACAAAGTTCTTCATCTGTCACTTTCCAGTCTTTAGGAAGTGTCTGTAGCATTTAAAGAAAAGAGGTAAAATTACTCCAATTGAAATTTTTTATTTCAGCTTGTTCTAATTATGGAAAGTTATTAAGACATTTGTCATCTCATTAAGCAGAGATGAGTCTAATTTTCCAATGTTCTGTATGTTTAACATTTTAAAACTTATTATCATTGCCTAGCCTTCATATCTGTCTTTTTTTTTCCCTCCTCATTACAGGGCAGGGAACAGTGTCTTATTGCTGGCTATCCACCACTGAAAGTAATTGAGCTACCTCTTAGCAAATGAAAACAATAGAATAAGTTGAGAAATTGTTTTTTAATTCTTCTGGCCCTGTGTTTCTGTTCATATTAACAAAATAACTGATATATGAAAAGGGAGTTGATTACAAAGTATTATTTTTATCTTCACAGAACTACTTTTTAGACCCCAACAGTTCAATAAGTAATGAATGTTCTTGAGATAAATTTGTTGATCTTGAACTGTGAGTTCACAACTGTATACACTGCATAACTCTTATTGCCGGCTGCTTTCCTCTCAACGCTGGGATGCTTTTTAATTTTTAAATGCCATTGCATGACAGCATTCTGTGTAAATTTCTGTGCTGAGCTGAAGAAGGCTGCTGCTGTAAGGTGAAGAGAGGAACAGAGGTGGGGAAAAGCTGACCGATAGCATTCTTGATGCAGCCCTTTGCTTTGTCATTAGCAATGGAGTCTTGTAGGTTCCTAAATCCATAGTGCAGGACCTTGAGCGCAGGAGCTGGGGAACAGCATGCAGGCATGACTGGAGTCTATTGAGCAATAGAAGCAGCAGTGGCTGCCTTGTGTGCTTTGTTTTTGAGTCCTACCTCTATCCTATTCTATATATTTGTTAAGCACAGCTTACCTGGAATTCTAAACTGATGGTCTTGAACACAGCATACACAAATATGGAGGCATTTGTAAATATTGCTATAGGTATTTGTTTGTAGGTGTGGCTTACTAGAGAGAATTGAGCAAATGCTTTTAGTAATTTCATTAATGAAGGCAGGGTCATCTTTCTTTTAAATGCAGCTGCATGTTTGGAAAAAAGAATTGCTGTTTGTGTGGCTTTTAGAATGTCTATTGTTTGTATGGTTGCAAACTTAGAACTAAGCTGATAACTTAACAAAAATAAAGACCAAGGGAAGCTATACAAACACACAAAATAGCAACAACCGAAACCTAGGACTTCTTTGTTTCTTATCCTTTCCTAGAATCCTGACAAAACTTCTGGAGGTTTCTGATGACCCACAGGTGCTTGCTGTAGCTGCTCATGATGTGGGAGAATATGTGCGGCACTATCCCCGCGGGAAACGGTAAGCAAAATGCTGGTATGCATTGGTGTGTTTGGCAGTGTGTTTCTTGACACTGGGCCACAGTGCACACTTGACTGCATTTCTTTTTGTCTTATATTAAAATATGCTACTTTGGGATCACAGGTGTTGATTAAGGGTAATTTACTGAGAAGGTGTTGCAGATTGGAAAATCCAAACTAGATATCTGCCTCAGTATATTCTAGTGTCCCTTACTAATAGAAAGGAACCTACGTTTAAAGCACTCTTAAATACTTTTTTCAGTCTAAAGCAGAAGACGTGCATAGGAAAAAATTAAAATAGCTAGTAATAATTCAATCACTGTATCATTTTTTTGCCATTTATAACTATTTAACTTGAAGTGGTGATAAGCTATTTCAATGATTAAGTATTTTTGTTTAAAACTTTTGTCACAGTTCATATTGTAATTTCAGTAGCGTTAGTACAGATTCAGTTATCACTCATGTTTTCCTTTTGCTACTCAAATACAAATTGTAATTGAAAATGGTATTTTAAACATATCAAAATACAGACATTTTTACTTTGTTTTGTGTTAAAAACTACAAGCAAATAAGTTACTAGCTGAATAACTGTATCTATAAGGAAAAGACTACTGAAGCAGAAAGGGGCCTTTTGATTTTGTTGGAACCATGCTTGTCAGTCACTCACACAAAGGGACATGTGACAATTTCTGCAGCAAAGAAACAGTTTTTCTGGTTTCCGTACAGAGTTTAACTGGAAGTTGGGTGTGTCTCTTCAGAAATGTCATGAATATGTCTTTTGTGTACTGCTTGACATGATTCTACTAATGTCAAGATAGCGGACCATAACTTTGTTTGCTTGAAAGACTTGTGCACTCTAGAAAGACTCCCAGGCCTCATAAATCTTGTAAGCAATTTGAACTGAAAGTGTTTTTAGATTATTGGAGCAAATTGACTGTCTCTTACAGGTCTATTACGAAAGACCAGAGGTGTTCAGTATACTGCTTGTGCTAGCAGTGCTATATATTTTCCAAATAGCTCCTGTATTTTCCAAAGAGATTTATGACAAGTAGTATTTCAAGTGGAGGCGATGTATCTTCTCATCTGGGAACTCATGCTGCTGCCTTCAATGAAGCAAAGCTGAAGGATTAATAGACAATACTTCTGCTTCAAGCTGCCCTTTGAATGAGTTGTATTAGATGGTTACTGTAATCCTTAAACAGCTTGCCCATATCCACTCAAATGTGGTATTATAATTGGTCTAATATGGCTGTGCAGTTGCTACACTGAAACTATGAAGTCAAATGAATGGACAAACAGAATCTGTGTCTAAGGCAATTACCTCTTCTTTAGGTGTGTTCTGCAGTGGACTGGGGAGACATTAATGTGTGCAACAAGGGGAGTCCTGAAATCGAGGAAACCCCAGAACATGGAGACAACTGTCAGGAACCCCCAGTCCTTACAACAGTTTATGAGGAGGTGTAGGTGGGGACAGGTGCAGTGGCATAACATTCCCCACCACACACACACACACACACACACACACACACACACACACACACGAAGTGTGAGTGACTAGGATGGGCAAACAGGGCATGGCACATCACTAATCACAGAACTGTAGGGGTTGGAAGGGACCTCCAGAGATCATCGTCTCCAACCCCCCTGCCAAAGCAGGTTCCCTACTATCAGGTCGCACAGGTAGGCATCCAGGCAGGTCTTAACATCTCCAGAGAAGGAGACTCCACCACCTCCCTGGGCAGCCTGTTCCAGTGCTCTGTCACCTCACTATAAAGAAGTTCTTGCGCACATTTGTGCAGAACTTCCTATGCTGCAGTTTCCGGCCGTTTCCCTTTGTCCTGTCTCCACTCACCACTGAAAAGAGAAAAGAGTCCGGCCTCGCCATTCTGCCCCCCACACCTTAGATATTTATAGACCTGGATCAGGCCCCCTCTCAGTCTTCTTTTCTCAAGGCTGAACAGACCCAGTTGACTCAGCCTTTCTTCATAGGAGAGATGCTCCAGGCCCTTCACCATCTTTGTGGCCCTCCGCTGGACTCTTTCCAAGAGATCCTTGTCTTTTTTGTACTGGGGAGCCCAGAACTGGACGCAGTACTCCAGATGAGGCCTCACCAGGGCAGAGTAGAGGGGGAGGATCACCTCCCTCGACCTGCTGGCCACGCTCTTTTTAATGCATCCCAGGATGCCATTGGCCCTCTTGGCGACAAGGGCACACTGCTGGCTCATGGCCAACCTGTCATCCACCAGGACACCCAGGTCCCTCTCTGCAGAGCTCCTCTCCAGCAGCTCATCCCCCAAACTGTACCAGTGAATAGGGTGGTATTCTAGGGTGGTATTCTCCTGGTTGGTGACTAGGACCTGGGCAGGAGGAGGAATGGACCAGTTGAATGAATGGTTGTATGAATGGTGTTGCACTCAGGGTTTGGTACTATGATCTGGATGCATCTTTGATAGACAAGGTGAAGGTAATTCACCTGTGCTGCCAGGAGGGGTGGAGCCTGGCTCCACCTTTTATGTCCATGCTGATAGACCCATTTAAGAGCTGACTACTAGTGGGAAAGGATCTCTTCTGGAGATCCCCTCCCCTGGAGTTTCATAGCGAGCCCAGTATACGGGTAAGCATTCTATCTATTCTGTTTTAGTATAATAACTGCATAGCCAAACTCTCTGGTATATTTCATAACTTTAACATCTGTACATTCATTGATTATACACATGTTGACATTGGATGAAACACAACTGACCAGGAGGGACAAGAATGTTCTGGGCAGCAAGCTGTCTGAACTGATTAGCTGAGCTTTAGCTGGATTTGATGAGGTATGGAGATGTATTTCTGAGTGACAGAGTAGAGCGAGGGAATGCTGACACTTAAGAGAACAGCAGGAGAAATCTTCGTATTGGTTCCAGGGGAATCTGGGAGGGCTCCTCCAAGAAGGTAACATAACTGATAGCCCAGCTTAAGTGCCTCTACACCAATGCATGTACTATGGGAAATGAGTAGGAGGAGTTGGAAACTGTGGTACAAGAAAACTATGACTAATTGCTGTCATGGACACATAGTGGGATGAATCACACAACTGGAATAACACAATTGAGGGCTACAATAAATTATTTACTCAGACAATGGAATAGGTTGCCTGGAGAAGTTGTGCCTCATCCCTCGTAGTGTTCAAGGCCAAGTTGGATGGAGTACTGGACAGCCTGATCTGGCCATTGTAACCATGCCCACAGGGGCTGGAACTGGATGACCTTTAATGTCCTTTCCAACCCAAGCCCTTCTGTGATTGCTGTTATTTTCTCTGTCTCTAGCTGGGAAAAAATACTGGTGGGACTGCACCTCTGCTAAGTTGCTATACCTGGTCCTCCTTAGCTGTTAAACCTTTTTAGAAGTGTGTTGTTGGTTAAAGGGAATGATTACTATTGAGTAACAAGTGTCTTCAATTCTAACCTGCATTAACCTTCTTATGATTTCTAATACATCATTTGTTGGGTTTTTTTTTTTTTTGAGCACAGCCCTGTCTAAATTAAGTTTTCTGTTTTGAAGGACAAGCTAAAATTCCTCAATATATTTCTTTTAAGGAAATTCATTGTAATCTGGTTTATTCTTAAGTATGACATAAGAAATTATAGGACTAAAGGATTAAAAAAACTTAATGGCTATAGTTTTTCATCTTCAGCTCTTTACTACTCTTGTGCTTGGCTGGTGTTCCACACTTCTTTTTTTCACTTGTATGACTTGCTCTGAGAAGGGATGCTCTTCTTTGGCTTAGAAGAATTCAGATGTCTTCCACATCTTTTGTTCCTCATCTCTTAGGGGGATCATCCTTAAGCTTTTGAAGGTTTCAGGAGTTAATTAGAACCTCACATTTAATGAGTTTACCTTCTGCATATAGTACAGACTCAGAATTCAAGTTCTCTCTAGCCTTCCACTTCATATGATAATGTGAAATAAAAAATAGTGTCTTTTCAAGGCAATATTGAGTTCTTTAGCAAGTTGGGTAAATTACTCTTTTTGTGAAAAGGGTCATTGCTTGATGGTTAAAAACTAGGGAAGTATGTAGTGGATAGCAAGCTTTCTTCTTATGTTGTGAATTCTTTAATAAATTCTAAAAAGCAACTTGTTCAGGAGGTAGCATGAGAAATTCGTATTAGTGACATGTCAAATAAGAAGTATGTGTGTATGGGAACTGTTGTGTCATGGCCTGAACCACTGATTGAGCACCTGAGGAAAGGACTCGGTCTGTCCTGGGAGCACAGGTGAAGGCAATTTAACTGCGTGACCAGAAGGAGTGGAGCCTGGTTGCAGCTCTCCTAGACTCCATTTAAGGTCTGATTGCCACTGGGGAAGGATCTCTTTCTGGAGATCCCTCCTTGGTGGAACTTTCCCCTGTGCTCACTTGTATCAGAAGATTCCACGTTCAATCTTCTTCCCTTCCTTTATAGCACTCTTCTATTGTGCTGTCCTGTTGTCATCACACCCTTGTTGTAACACCTTTCTTGTTGCATTGATCTGTCTGATTGCTACATTGTGCTAGGAAATAAGTACTTCAATAAAATAGCTATGATAGCTGATTAAATTTGGATGCCTTGAATTATCAAATAGTTGGATGGGCTAGTTACCCAGAAGCTGAAGTAACGTGGGGAAAAAACTTACTTTTCTCTCTTTCAGCGTGATTGAACAACTTGGTGGTAAACAGCTAGTAATGAACCATATGCATCATGAAGATCAACAAGTTCGTTATAATGCGCTGCTGGCTGTGCAGAAGCTGATGGTTCACAACTGGTATGTAAAGCTTCTTTTAACAGTAAGAAATGTTGGGCTAGAAAGGGGTACCAATTTCTTAGTGTGTTTGTATAGAGTCAGAATCAAATTTTCATGTGGTAAAGCTGCCTTCATTAAATAGTAGAGTAATATGTTCTTCATTGAGAGTGTGGTTGGACACTGGAACAGGCTTTCCAGGCAGGTCACAGCTCCAGGTTGCTTGATTTTAGGAAGTGTTGGGATGATGCTCTTTGACAAAGGACAACCCAAAAATCTACATCTAATGTGGAGCTAAGGAAAGGACTTAATCTTTATGGGTCCATTCCAGCTCAGGGTATTCTGTGGTTCTATGATGCTAATGCTAATGTCTAAGATTGCAGCTACATTCTCTGCTATTATGGCAGTTGAATTGAATAGCTTGACCTTACGGAATTGAAGTAATTCAGTAACACGCTTCCTTGAACTGTTTAATACTTGTTATGAGCTGCAGTTCAGATTTGCAAAAGTGTGAAGTCATGAAAGTGGTAACAAGAAGTATAAATGTCCTAACAAACTTATTAGTCTTAGCTGAATGAAATGGTAGCTTGAGGTAGTTACGAGTACTATAATATCAAATACTATAGTAGCAGTTATTTTGCGATCTGCATTTCTGACTAGCCTGTTGCACTGTTCATTACTCTAATCTTTTCCACCACACTACACTAGTATTTTCCTGTTTCCATTTTGAGGAGTGTTCTTTAAATTTTTCTTGAGTCTTCTGGAGCAGCAAAAGCTTGTGGGTTGCTTATTTAGGTGAAGTTGAAAATTGCTCACTCCTTTCTCTTTCATCACTTGCCTAGAATGGTGTTTGAAGTGAGGCTTTTCCTTTCATTGGTTTTTGACTAGTTCTCTAATAAAGCTTCAAAAATCTTGACCTCTGCCATAGAAATGACTGGTAGGTCATACTGCCTTTGCAATAGAGAGAGAATGGGACTTTATCTATAAAAGTTCTGAAGGGCTGGCATTGTGAAAAACTTTAGTGTTCACATAGCTTCAGTATAACCTGTCACATAGATTAGGTATGCTAACTGTACCTATTTTTTATGTTTAAAATTAAAATGTTGGTTCTTTGAAGTACCTGCAATTTCTGTCGTGTTTTTTTTTGTTTGTTTGTTTGCTTTTGCTGCTTATACAGATTGGTTTTCAGAAGGCTGATTAGTGATGGTTCAAAGAGTGTGAAAGTGGTACGGGAAGAAGGTTTACCAAGCATATTCTGGCAGATTCTTTATGTGATCTATTCTCTGTAGAAAACAGGCTATGAAGGGTGACAAAAGCCTCCTGATTCCCTTTCCCACAATACATATTTTCTTATTAAATAATGATAACTTTACCCCTTTCTTTCTGAAGTACTTGGTTTTCTAATTTGCATACTTATTATTACATTCACATGGTCTTTCTTCCTCTTTCATACCATGGTAGCCTTATCTAACAGTGAAACATAAATTTAAATTATACAGACTGAATGTTCTCTACCTGTAAGGAGGACTTTGATAAATAATATTCATTTTCTGTATGTGTGGAGTTAGAGACTAAATGTATGGTGAGGCACAACCTAATTAGGGCACAGGATTTTGTATTGCTTTTCACCTTGCTTCTCAGTTTGGTGATATCAAAACAACACAAAGAAAAAAAACATTAAATGTTCTTGGTGTTATAAATTCTCTTACATAATAGAGGCCTAGATACTGAATTTTTCTTAAATAAGGGGAAAGGTCTTATTTGCTTGTGTTTTAATGTCTTGAAAGTCTGTTAATAAAAATAGTAATCTTCCTTTCTCCAGCATGTTCCTCACTGGCAGTAGAAGTTTTCTTGGGTGCTTAGCCTGGCTTTTCTCATTTCAAGCTTACGTCTACTAATTTTAAATATATCAAATCTGCTCTTCTGGGTTTGTCTTGGTTCTTTCTATAGTGTGAACATATCAGCCCCTGCTTTTCTTTCACAGCTTCTGAACTTTTAGACTTGAGAATGGAGAGAGAAATTGCAGTTAAATCTAGTTTCAGACCTACAGAGGTGTCAAAAAGTTAGTGCATTTTTTCAGACTTGTATTGTCACCTCTGTAGGGATTTTTCCATTAATACTTATTGGAAGGAGAGTCTTTGGGACCCATTGTCCTTGTCAGTACTGATAATTGCAGAAGTGTTCACTTGTGCTAAAGAAATGATACACCACTTATCTATTACAAGCTACATGTAAGAAACTAAATCTGTCTTTGTATAGATCTGGCTTTTGATAAGTATGAGCTCTTCTTCAGTTTCATAGCTTGTGTGGAGAGAAGAGAAACCAGTCCCTTTAGGTGCTGCATAGTGCAGTTCAAAGCCTACTTGTTTAGCATTGTTTTGCCATAATGTGAATTACTGGGCAAAGTCAACATTTCCCCTACCTCGATTTTCAGAGATGGAGAAATAAGTGTTTTTCCCTTGCTTCCATGTACTTCGGAATTCCGTCTCTTTCAACTGAGGCAAGTGTTTTTCCTTGACTTTAATTAGTGTGGTGAAACCCTCCATTACTGTCTGTTGTATGTGCATGACAGAGGCTGTGAGGCTCTTCCTACATCGTGGAGCCTAGCAGAGGACAAGCAAATAAAGGCTTTCTCTGCCAGGCTGAGGCTCAGTGTGAGTAGTGTGCCTTTGGAGCATAAGGGTGAGGAGAACTGTAACCGGAGTGAGGGACTGCCACGGAGCAGCTGAAGTGACGATCGGTTTAAAACAGCCCTGTATCCTTAGACTGCTATTAAGTCAACTTGGATACAATTAATTTCTAAGTAATTTGAGTAGTTCATTACAGGCTGCTCAGCTGTCTTTTCTGTAGGGGATTTTAAGTCAGGGATAAATGGGGAGGAAATCAGACTGTCAGATGTTCTGTTCAATGGTAAAACTAGCTTGGCAAAGGCAGCAACTGCTGACAGTTATTTTTTTCAGGTGAGGTAATTTAAGTGAAATATTCCATTTGCACGTTAAATGATCACGTGTTTGATGAAGCAGAAAGAGAACATATCTTTTTTAGCATCACTTAATGTCTTTAAATGGTAACTTATCCTGTGCTTTAATTTCACTTGAACTAAGAGCATGTTAGTCCTGGCACTAATGACAAAAACCTGTTATTGGCAGCTGAGAAAGTTTGGCATGGAAATAATGGTGTAGGATTTCTTTTCTACTGTGTCTCTTTTTCTGCTGTGCCTTTTGCATATATGTGAGAAGCATCCTTGGCTTTGACAGAATTCAGAGAGCAGTGCCCAACATGACTATTTTATTAATGTGAACTGATTTTGATAATCTAATGCTAGTTGGAGCTATGTCTTTGCACAATTGGAAAGTATCAAATATTAAGTTCTAAAATGACAGACCTGAAGTATATTGTTTTAAGGAACCTGTGCAGGTTTGTGCTGAATTGTTCTCTACCTCTGCAGAAGGAAAGGTGGAGGGGTGACAAATTATGGTAATGTGGTTGTGCTCCTTATGTCAAGGGAATAACTTTCTTTTGGAATTATTGTTGGCTGAGATGTGCAGTTATATTATTTGTGCTATTTTTTCTCCATTGAAGTGTATCATAAAATATGGTGGCTCACCCTCTATAGATCAAAGGTTTTCAGTTTTCATTAGAGTACTAAAACCATGGAGGATCTGGGCACAAGTTCATTTTTCCTCTGAGTTGGGATAATGACTGAACTTGCAGCATCTTTGATTATTCACACACACAGAATCACAAGGTTGGAAATGACCTGCAAGATCATCTAGTCCAACCACACTTGTTGTTCACACTGATTAAAGTACTAGACTGTGGTGTTGCATCTTTCTGCTTAAGTCTTAGTAGTGAGTTACTGTTAGTGAGGGATTGCAAATGTTACCTCTGGGCTCAGGTGTGATGCCTAATTTCTGCCGCATCCTTTCACCTGTGTGGGCTGAGAGCTAGAGACCTCCTTCAAATGAGTAGGCTTTTAGAATAAAAAGGGATTCAGTGAATAGACATCAAAGTGCAGAGTATGAGTGAGCTGGAGGATATTAACAATGGGAATTAGGATGCATGATTGATGCACATTTATTGGAAATAAAATTAATAAACTATTGAACAAAGCAATGATTTCAGATAAGCTTCAAATGAGCTTTTTTCAGAGAGTGTTTACCAGACACAATTACTTGCTCTTCATCTTTTAAAATGACTAGTTATGCTGAGAGACATTTAAAACAACAACAACAAAAAACCAAACAGCCTAGAATTTGTGATGTGATCTATCTGGAAGCTGTTGTTCTAGGGTTAATATTGAACAGTCAAGATTTTTTATTCTTTTTTTTCGGTTGAACGTTATCCTAAGCCTGTGCATCTCCTGAGCTTATGGACCTTACTGGCACTTTTACCAAGTGCAGAGTGTAATGATAGTAAACTGGCAGATGTAATGCTTAACACATCGGGCTTAAATCTAACATTTACCCAGTTTCTTGGTCTTCATTATCAATACTATTTCTTCTCAGTTATTTACTAACTAGAACTTGACTAATTCAAAAACTTGAGGAAATAGTCTAATTAAATTTTTTTTGAAGAGCACAGTTCCTAGATATGAGACAAATTGAGCAAAAATCCAGTTAATCATAGGCACATCTGATACATAGCATTAGTGCTTCATCCTTTTATGTGGAAGTGAATGTGTCCTTGTACAGTCTCATTCAGTATCATCAGGGGCTGTTGTTTGTGCTGTGCTTGTGCTCTGTGGGATTTCACACTGTATAATGTTTTTTTTTGGTGAGATCTGCATCATTTGTAAAACACACTTTATTTCTTGAGTTTCAAGCACTTCTAAGCACTATCCTTAATAACAAGAAAAACCATGTCACCAAAGAAATTTCTGACAGTTTCACTTCTAATTAGTGTTAACTTAAAGATGTGATGTCCTCAAGTTTTGATTGTAAAATGCAGTTAAGTGATTTATGGCAGTTTCAAAGTGTTATGTACGAGGTTGAAGCTCTTAAATACTGAAAGCATTTTGCTTATAGCTCATTGTGCCAAGTGAACCGCAATACAGAGCCACTTCTGAACCACATTGCATGATTTAGTCTAGTTCTTTTTAATTCATCGAATGTCTCTGAGTGAGTGTTAGCTCATAACAAATCACATAAATGAAAAAATGACTTCATCTTGTTTCCCTAATAGGAAGGAATATTGTTGAATTGAATTCCTCAGGAAATGTAAAAATTTTTGAGTAATAGAGACTCATTGATATTCTGTTTCATTGTGGCCTGTATGTAAGTTGTGAAACTCTGGCAGCTTCTAAAAAAACGGGAAAAACCTCTCTAAAAGGAGACTGCTGAGTCAAAGTGAGCTTCCTGCAAAGCTCTTGAAATAACTTAATACAATCTGAAAATGTGTGTTAATCTTGAATTTCACATCATAAGGAAGGCTGTCATCCATACAGTGAATTGTTTTCCATAATCAGGTGATACGTTTAAGGTTGCCCACTCATATTGTTACGTTACATGTATTACATTAGAGTCTCCATTTGGGGCAGGAAAAAAAATGGCTTAAAATTTATAACTTGTCTGCTTAACAGTTTGGCTTTGTTCCATCTCTTGCCATTGTATCGAATCTGTAAATGTTTAGTTTTAAGATAACCTTGTTTTTAATTCTAATTAATTGGAGGTAAGATGTAAAACAAATATTGGCGTACATGATAGAAAACCTCACCCTTCATTTTTGCTATATTTCATTTACTCCTTTTTCTGTGCCTGCTGAAACAAATAGTCTCCAGGTCACTTTGTTCCTTAAGGAAAAGGTAGATCTAACCAGACTAGAAATAGAAGTATAACTCTATAAGAAGTACCCATTGAACTACAAAGCTTATTTCTTTAGCACACAAGCTCTAGAAATCAGATGTTATGTACCTTAAAAATTTTCCATCTGTCATGGGTTGTTATTGACAAGTCCTTTACTAAATCTGAAAACTAGCATAAAATTTTGAAGCAGGATCTCCTTACCTTGTACTTGAATTTGATGGTTGGATCAAAACCTTGTGCCTTTTCCTAAGAATGCAAAATTTTCTGGATACTATCCTGAAGAAGCACCAGTAGGTGTGTGGTAATTTTCCTTCCCTTTCTGGACAGCAGTTAAACAGTAAAGCGTTACATACTATCGAAGCATGTTCGATGTTACTGGTATGCAAAATTTCATTTTCTTTCATCCCTTTAAATGATTTGAAGGGCTCATCAGTGTTACATAATGGCTGGACAGGTGCTGTACATGTAATCAGAAAATCTTTTCTACTTATGACTAGCTTGAAGTATTCTCTACAATAATATGATGCCTACTCAAGATGAAAGGTGGCTTTCAAATGAGAAGAATTATTGATTGAATTTGTGTCAACTGGAATGCTGTGTATATAAAGTATACTTCTGTATACCTTCAGCGTGTCACTCAATATATATTGGTTAAGAAAGATCAGCTTGGCCTGATTAGAAAGGAAAAACTATTGTAAAATTTGTGTAGTGAAAGACAGTAAGTACAGAAGTCCCAAAACTTGTCTGTGTCAAATGTTAGCAGAATGTGTTTTGCCTTAGTCTATATAATTGAGCTGATCAGGCATGCATGAACCTGTGGTAGCCATGTTTGTATGTCATACTGTTTCTACTTTTGCTTCTGAGTTGAACCATCTCAAAGACTGACTGTTACGCTTCTGTAAAGTTGGTCTTTTTCTGCAATTAGGAAAAAAGAAATAACAAACTGTGTTTAAAATAAGGAGAAATGGTCCTATTTGTGAGTTTACAGCTTATTTTAGAAAGCACTTCTATTCCTAGTTGCTTTCCACTGTAGTATGTACCTCTAGTCTGTGCCAGGTGTTTCTTTTAAGTATTTTGTGAAGCTATTTGTTACTTGGCTGATGATCTATTCATCTTTCATCCTGCATGATCTTACAGTGTGTGGAATGCTTGCATTATTAAGGATAACTACAGTTCTGTGGTGTAAAGATTAATTCTGAAACCTCAGCCCGAATTTTAAAATTTGGATGAATGACAGTGTGAGATAAATCAGATCTTAGGTGCTTTGTAGGTAACAACATGATGATGGATACCCATGATCAACTTGGATGAAGACTGAAGCTTGCAGTTTTGATTTCATGATGTCACCAAATATGAATGCTTAAAAAAACACCTTGAATATTCATGTATTTTAGTATTTATTTTAACAGGGAAAACAGGTGGTTGCTGAAGCTAGAGTAGCTTGAGTTTTAGTGGAGGGTGTGTGGAAGGTGATCAAAGGCCTGGCAGAGTAACAGGGCAGCCTCCTAGGGCTTCACAGGAAAGTGTCACAGCTGCCTAAATCTTTACTGAGTGTCTTATCAGTCTACCTATTACCAGGTGTAGTCCATTCAAAAACTTTTCCTATGTTACCCAGTAAAACACATTTCATAAATGATAATCAACCTGAAAAGAGTAACTGGTGTTTGTAACAGCATGTGGAAGGTAATACTTCTGAATACTTAAACCATGCTTCTCTGCCTTTTCAGCAGAGATATTATTGCTGAATACAGTGTAGTGTGGTTGGGTTTTAGTATGCATCAACTATAATTTTGAGACAGTATAAACCATGCAATTTGTATTGTGAAGGACTGTTAGCTTTTTTTATACTTCTGAATAACTTCATAGGAAATTCATGTTCTAAGTGGTCCATGTGTATTTTGAGAATAAGTAATTTGGCAGGCTTGTGCTGTGAGGTGATCTGTGCATCATTGCTTTCAGGGCTTGAGTGTGAGCAGAGATGTACTAGAACTTGTACGTGCACACAGTTATGGGGAAGGGGGGGCAAGAAGAGAGAGCAGGTGGACATTTGATTTTTGAAGCCCTTCCATAGTTGCTGGTTGTAGTTTCTGTTGGCTGTCAAATTTCAATTACTTCAGTATTACAGTTTTGAGCACAGTGATCCCTTCCAACCTGAAGCATTCTATCATGATTTCCTTCTTTGTCATCAGGAGTCTGTATTTCAAGGATGGAAAACTACATAGTACAATAAAAAGTCATATTAAAATACTGTGATTCTGCAGAAACACCTGATAAAACTTTGAAGAGAAGGTGCTAAATCATAATTCACGGCTCTAGCATACAAATTGTTATTCTTTTATTACTAGCTGAATTTGAAGCTAGGATTGTACTTCATTGGAATTTTGCTTTCCTGGCCATTTAGTCTTAAAACTGCCAAACTCTATTCTGCAGTAGAAATTACTATGCGTAGGGAATAGCAGTTTGAGAAGACATTAGACTGAGAAGTAGTTTTTAGAATGTTCAGTAGGAACTGATCTTTTTTCTTCTGGATTTAAATGTTTTGTGAACTTGATTTTGAATAACAGTTCTCTGAACTGCTTCTATTTAAACAGTGAAAGATGGGAAGACTCAAATGAAATGTTCAGTGTTTTCCATAGGATTTATATATTGTTGCTGAGAGGAGTGGTCGGAGTTTGTTCGATTGCTGAGATTACAGATACAAAATAATTGATTTAATGGATTTCAAAACAAGGTGGAGAAAACATTGTAAATGAAGTGCCTGTCTGCAGCAGGCCTGGCTTGGATCTCTTCTTTCTTCCAGCTTGAATATGAAGCTCCACAGCATCTCTTCAGCTGTGTGAAGATTTTGCTCACCTATGGGTTAAATTGTCAATATTTCTACCAGTATTACATGTGCTTATGCAGCATGAAGAGATCCTTTTAAAATACTTTGCAATGACCTTTAATATGCATATTTAGCAAGAAAAATCTGTGGGCTTAGTGGGTGCTTTGTAACTGTTGCCAGGCCTAAGCCTGAACATGGAGTCTTTGCTTTTTCTTGAGAGCTTTTGTGATGTTCAACTCATGCCTTATTTTCAGAGGGTTAGATGATAGCTACCTAAAGCTTAGGTACCCATATATTAAATAGTTAACTGAAGCTACTATTAGTACACTTGTTTTGCAGCTCAAAATACAGTGTGAAATGTATTTGAATCTCTAAATGTAAATAACACTATATGTAAAAACTACTTTTCTTTGTGTCATGGTTCTATGTTTTTTTTTTGTTTTGTTTTTGTTTTTTTTTTTGTTTGTTTTTGGATTTCAGTATTCCACATCAAAACATCATGTAG
>NW_024962263.1:52744727-52880122 GCF_019238085.1 Lagopus leucura | reverse complement strand
AGAGGCCTGTCGCCCCTGTCACGGACATAGATTGATCTGGTCAACTCCGTGACACTTTGTAATTCCTACTACCATATTACTCCATTCTTTCCAGAATATTTCTCAAACTACTTTTCTTTGTTATTTCAGGGAGTACCTTGGGAAGCAATTGCAGTCAGAACAACCTCAAACGGCCACTGCACGGAGCTAAACACTTCCATCAGTGCAAAGCAGATTGTGCTTCTATCTAAAATGTTTGTCTTCTAATATCAAGAAAATAGTGAAGTCCATGTTCTTTGCCTTCTACTAGTGTGTAAGCTTTCCAGCTTTCCTCCAGTGTTGTTGGCTTAGTAAAAACTTGTTCAACTAGTTCTGATGAATATGTCTATCTTGTTCTGAATATATCTGAGTAAATATGGCTAATATATTGCATTTATTTTATGTATTTATTCTCATAATAAAGAATATTATTTTCATTCCATGTCTATTAACCTAGAAAAAATGTTCTGTTCTTTGAGTGGCTTATCAGTGTTTTGACCTTTTGGGAAAAGTGAACATAAGTCCCTGTATATTATCTCCAGAGAAATTAAGAGTTTTGATTTGGTGTTCTGTAGAGAATGTGACAGCATGAAAACTGATGATTAACAGTACTAAAATAAATACTGAGTCTCAAAACAGTTTTAATATCGTAAATAAATGCAAATATGTGGGGGCAGTTTTGAGTGGGGTTTTTATCCTTTTCTGAGACAAAAGTGTACAAGATGGGCTGGGAGATGAGAAGAAGAAATCTAATGAAAATTGATGCAGTAAAAATTAGTGGAGCCGTGTAAACAATCAATGTTTAAATTATAGATTGAAGATCAAGTGATTTTTGCTCTTTAATAAAAATGTTCAGTAACAGTTGAACTTGGAATTTCATGGGAGTGTTTTTATTAACATTTACAAATATTTTCAATAGCTAGAATTTTGGTGTCATTCTAAAATCCATCATGTTTCATTTGACATTAAGTAAAATTATTTGCCTGCCAAGTTTTTTAATTTTCTAGCATGTAGTGCAAATGATACAAGCATCAGAGAATTAAAGATTATTGATTTGGAATGCAAAAATGGTGTTGCTTATGCAGGAACTTGGCTGCAGGCACTTGTGAGTATTAACTGCTTAGTGTTTCATGATTCACTTTTAAATGATAAGATATAAGAGAATGTGACTTAAATCTGTGTGGTACGGGTTTCTGAAGAAGCATGGGATACTTAAGTGGAAAACAAATTTCTTTCTCAGTCTGGATTTTCATTGTAGGTAACTAAAATTTGACCACCAACCAAGGGTGAGAGAGATAACAATTTGTAATGATTTCTTGGATTAAAAGTGAATTATATAGATTAATGATTTCCCATTATGATTAATGGTTGCTTATGTATGTAAGAAACAGGCATTGGAAACTGAAGTTAGCATCATGAGGATAGATAAGGTCTGAATAGAATTTACTGATTTCAGTTTGAGGGTTATCTGGATGGATCTTATTTCAGTGCTGCATGTTCCCACAGTGATGAGGAATACTGGTTGTCCAGAAAGCTGCTGGAATAGTATGAGTCAGTGCTCTTGAAAATCGGTCTTCCCTGATTTTACACTTCAGTTGGCACCACACAGGAGTGTTTGAGGCATGAATGTGGCTCTCTGATAAAGCTAACCTGCAGGATGTATGTTGTGTGTGCACTGACTACTTGGCAAGTTTTCAGTCATCTGGACCAGGTAAGAGTTGGTTTGAAATGAGGCTCTTGGAATGCATTCTGGGTGAAGGACTGCGGTTTCTTAGTGCCAACTCTCACTCCATAAATAAGATCCTTGTGTCACACTTCTTGCTGATATAAGTAGAACCCTAGACTTCTTTTGAAGGTGCTGTAGAAGTTAATTCTGTGGTTACAGTTGTAACATTGGGCACAAAGTAGTGAAGTGTGGATGGGGATGGTATATACCCATGCCTGCAAAAGCAGGAGTTTGTGGAGTATGTGGTTGTCATCAAGCAACTAACTATTGTTTGTCTATTATAAAAGCCTATTCTTTTGCTTTGCTAATGTTACTACATATATAAAAATGAGTGGTGTAATTGAGACAATAGTAGGGAGGAATGCCATCCAGAGGGACCTGGATGCCCTCAAAAAGTGAGCACGTGAAACTCTAATGTAGTTTAATGAGGCCAAGTGCAAAGTATTGTATGTGGGTTGGGACAGTCCCAGATATGAGTACAAACTCCAAAGATCTTGAAAACAACCCTGCAGAGAAAGGCTTTGGGGGTTCTGGTGGACAGAAAGCTCAATATGAGCCAGTGGTGTGCTCCTGCAGCCTGGAAGGCCAACAGAGTCCTGAGCTGCTTCAAAAAAATGGTGGCCAGCAAAGAGAGAGGTGATTGTCCCTCTCTACTCTGCCCTCATGAGGCCTCATCTGGAGTATGGTATGCTCCCAAAGTACAGGGAGGATGCAGGCTGTTGGAACAACTCCAGAGGAGGGCCACAAAGAGGGCTGGAGGCTGGGCTCCTTCCTCTCCTATAAAGGAAAGTTGAGGGAGTTGGGGTTGTTTAGTTTGGAGAAGAGAGCTCTTGGGAGACCTCATTGCAGGTTTAGATACTAGGAAGAAATAACACAAGGTGCCTGGAGAGGAGGTGGATGCCTTATCTCTGGAGTTGTTCTGGGCCAGGTTTGATGGGATCCTGGGCAGCCTGATCCAGTGGTTGGCAGCCCTACTTGTGGCAGGAGACAGGAACTAGACAATCTTTAACATCCTCTCCAACCAAAGCCATTCTATGACTTTATCTTAATTACGCAGTCACAGTTTCCAAGCTGTGCAATGCTTGGTGCTTTCCCTCATTTTCCTGAGAAATTTGTTGTTGGCAGATAATAATTTAAAAAGTGGTGTTTCATTTACAGCCTGGTGAAGTATGGATACTCTAGTACCTGTGAAACATGTGAGCTCTGACACTTCCAGCCCTGACTTGCTTGGCCCAAGAGTTGTGATTTCACTGAGTCCCTTGGGTCAGTTGTACAGTAGAAAGCCTAGAAGCTTGACTAGCTAGCTAATCTGAACCAGGACTGTGAAATTCTTATGCCAGAGTTGGGATTTCTGCAGGAGTCAAGAGCACCTACTGCATCTTGCAGGTCCTGGAGAGCCTTGGCATAGCAGCAATTTGTAGGTACAAGAACCTACCCATGTGTAAGGTTCTCCACCTTTCATCCTATGACAGGCCTTATTCCTGTAGGCACTGGAAGGCCTTGGATTCACAGTCAGAAAACAGAGTTGTCCTGTAGCTTTTAAACTTTAGAAGCCTTTAAATTTCAACTAAGTTATAAAACTTTATACTGTGCCAGTTTTTAATCTGAAAAGTTCTGATTAGCTTTAGCTTTTACTGCTATGAGATAGACTGTTCAGTACTGTTCACCTATTAGAAGATCACTTAACTTATTCAGTTGCTCCCAAAATCTAGCACAGACTTGCAGGTAGATGCTGTGGTGGCAGATATAGTGCTTCAGGGCCCTGTGGTGACAGTGTGGGTACAGCTTGGTTTTGGAAAGAGAATGAGGTGCCAGCAGCTTCCTTCTTTTGCTCTGGCAAGTGGAGACTTAGAGATTACCAAAGCTGAGCTTTTATGGACCAGATGGCTAGCTTACTCCTAAAGCAAGGCGTTAAAATTTCTGCTGTTTACGTTAATCTTCTCAGAAGATTCTCTCTAAACTTTTGGTCCAGATTTACAGTAAGCAACAACAATACAAAGAACCTGGCACCATTCAAAGCAGAAGAGAGAAGGGAAAAGTGGAAGAACAGTATTGACATCTGGGGCTGAGCCGTGGAAAATGCCTTACTACGCTTAGTACATGTTTATTGCTCCTGCAAGCTGTTAGATATGTAGCCTGGATGAAGAGGCAGACAGATTTTGGGCTAGAAACAAGGATGATCATTGATCATTTTCACTTCCCCTTAAATTCCAAAATCAATATTAAAAAAAAAAAAAAAAAACAACAAAAAAACAAAAACAAAGCAACAAAACAAACACTGGAAAAACCTTCAAACACTGAATTAGCAATACCTGACCAAGTATTTACAAATAGGCCAGTAGTCATTTGCAGAAATAAGTGTCAAACTCACCCAACCAGTGAAGGGGCCCTCTGGCTGCACAGCACTCCTTCTCAGGAAGCAACTTAGGTCCAGGAAACATCCTCTTTCTAGTGGCTGTCCCTTAAATGAGCCTATATGAACCCAGGGTGGTTCCATCTTGGATCTACCCTTTCTGGTCACCTGAGGAACACAGTTGCAAACAATTTGCCTATGCTTAGTTCATCTTCACCAGGTGCTCAATCACCAGTTTGAGTTGTGATCTAATAGATCTACAGCTTCTTTCCTTAAGGTATGAATACTGCATCTGTAAAACTGTACTGAAGGTGCTAGAAACAGGTAGTGTCTTTATTTAAGGATGGTTTTTGTGACCTGCTGCTTAGCCTTACTGTTGCTTGAAAGCTAAGTTACTCTATGATAAGGAGCACAACAGTAGAAATAGAAGAACGGTTAGTTGTTTCTGCTCTTTGGTTGTATCCAAGAAAATTTCGTGCTCTGGGAACTTAATCTTTATTGAAGAGAATTTTTAAAGCTCTTCGTATAAATGTTGGCACTGGCACCACATTTTTCTAACCTGGTAATATCACAGATTTTCCTAGATGAGCACAATTAGTCTTTCTGAGGGAAAACTAAATCTGCATCAAAGAGCCATTCCATTTTTCATGAGTCATCTTGGTGTCCTTGAGAAACAGGAGGGGAATCGCCTCTTTGAAAGGGTTGATAATTGCAAGACAAGGGGAAATGGTTTTAAGTTGAGGGGAGATTTAGGTTGGATGTCAGGGGGAAATTCTTTACATAGAGTGGTGAGGTGCTGGAACAGGCTGCCCAGAGAGGTTGTGGATGCCCCGTCCCTGGAGGTGTTCAAGGCCAGGTTGGATGGGGCCCTGGGCAGCCTGGTCTGGTATTAAATGTGGAGGTTGTTGGCCCTGCATGTGGCAGGGGGTTGGAGATTCATGATCCTTGAGGTCCTTTCCAACCCTGGCCATTCTGTGATTCTGCGATGTGTTGTTTTTTTTTTTTTCTTTTTAAAGGCTCTTCAGCTACTTTGCCTTGGCTGGATTCTGTGTAGAGACAAAGCTTAAAAACTACAAAACTTTTTGAATGCAGTCATCAGCTATTTTAATAAAGCCCCGTACATCTGGCTCAACCATAATATTGTTGAAGAAGCCTCGTTGGTGGTTGTGGCAAAGCAAGCATATTGATTCAAATACTACAGAGCTGTTATGTTTTTAGAATCTTTTCTTGCAGGAGAAGGTACTAATGATGCAGAACTGAAGTCAGTGTGCTTTAAGAAAGTGGTGCAAAATATGACGTTCCTGTTTTGTTTAGATGGCTAATATACAATTCATGTAGTTTGCCTGCATGGGGTTCACAGCTAATTGTTTGGTTGTGGTTGTATACAAATGCAGGGCAAGATACTTTAGTGATTGGTTAGATAGGTAAAAAATATCTGACTTGAATACTAAATGGGAAAATAATTTTCTAAAAACGTTCTTTTCACTTTTAAGATGTTTCAATGTTGCAACGTTTTTTTGCTTAAGAGATCATACGATGCTTTAATCTCAGAGAGCTGCTTTGGATTTGACTTCTCCAGCTAGCAGGCGTGAATCAAATGTTTCTTTCCTATCCAGATACGCATGTATGAATCCACTGCTGTTTGATTTTTTTTTTTTGTATGTTTGTTCTTTGAACTGCTTTCAATTCAAGCTTTAACACTTAATGGAGAATTACAGAGTGGGTTAACAGGTTGGTTAATTTACTATTTCTAAATTTTTCTTCAATACTTTAAATAATTTCCAAAAAATCATTGGAGGCATTTCAAAAGGCCATGTGAGGAAGGTTAAAAAAGGAATAAGTAGGATGTCTAATCACAAAGCTTTACATCATAATCAACATTAGCTGATAATTAAGAAACTGAAATACTGATGTCTTAAATTGATGAATTCCTTTTATAGGATAAATTCGTTGTATTCCATTTCTGTGGAGATTTCCATTTCCCTACCTTAATTAGTCCATCTGAATAGCCTTTATCTTGGGCCAAAGCTGAGCTGGAGCAAACTTTGGCGGTCTTGTGGGGACTAGGTGTTGTAACTTGTTGATAACAGCCTGTGGGTCCTGTTATGCCTCTGTGCCCTTCCTGGAGATGGAAGGAGCTTGGCTGAAGATTACTTGAATCTTCCTTTTTATTGTTTCCTAGCTGGATATAGTAGTTGCCAGCTTTGATAAGAGTTGTGAGGTGCAGCTCTGTATCAAGGATAAGTGGTGGATTAATCCATCAAAGCCCTGAGATCCTTTTCATACTCTGTTCACCATCTTGTGTCCATGTCATCAACACACAGTCTAAATTTTCTATTACCTGGTTCATTGCATGAGAAATCATGCATCAGTTATATACAGTTGCATGACAGGCATCCTAGTCTCAGAATGGAACGGAGCTGATCTTCTGCCTTGCCTTTATCTTATGTAGTCTTCATTTGGATTTTTGTTTTAGCCATTATCTTTTCTTTCTGCCTCTTTTTTCCTTGTTCTGGAAGCGTGGCAAGGTTGTTACTTTATCTGATGTCTTTTTGGTTGTATAAAGACCTTTTTTTTTTTCTCACTTTTATTTAACTTGCAAATGCTAAGTTGGCTGTTCTATCAAATTAGTGTATGAATTCTGTTTCCAAATGCAGCTACAGTTCCCAGCCACCCAGTGCTTTGTACAAAAAAGCTCTTCATTGAGAGGCTGCTTAAAACAATTAGGTAGATCTGCTGTCTACAGTCGTCTTTACTGGATCATCTTCAGTGCAGCCTCAGATACCATCACTATCCTTCTCTCTATCCCTTTATTTTTGAAGTGTGAGGCCTGCTCATTTCTCATCTTGGACAATTACTCTTTCTGTCTAAAGTAACACTTTTCCTGTCAACCTGGCAAGAAAACAAAAACATTTAAAGTTGGCAGCTTGTTTAATAGGAAATAGCAAAGCAATTTCATTTCTATTGTGCATTTTGAAGATATGAAGAAAGATATATTTTTTTTTTACAGTAATGGAGTAGAGTAGCTTGAATTTTAGTTCTTTTATTGCTGAAGTGTTGCAGTCTAGGCAGATACAACAAATCATGATTTGGGCTAAAAAAAGCTAATTTGTTCTTATGGTCTAATCCTACACCACCAGTTATGATAAATACATAAGATACTTGAAACCAGTAGGTTTTTAATACATTTATCTCTCTTTCCTGCCCCAAGATGGCATGGTAATCATCATTTTATGACATTTGTTTCTGAAGACTGTGTTCTTGAAGATCTTTTTTCATGCAGTGCTTGTAAAAGAAGTATTTTGTGTTCTTTGTGGTTGTGGCTTACAAGGTGCAGAATCCATGGCATAACCAGCGTGGTACTTGAAAACTAATTGGTGTGCGTTGGGTTCCATAGCCAAGTAGAATTATGTAACGTACTCTCAAATTGTGAAACAATTATGAAATGAAATTATTAAAAATATTCCTTGTGTTTTGTTTCTCATCAGTTTCCTTTCAGTCATATGTTGGTAACAGTGAAATGTAAACCAGCTCTCAAGTAACATTCTGAAATGACCTCTGCTACTGCTTATGCAGGGGCTATTAATAACATATGAAAAAAAAGTTAAATCTTAGTTAAAATAAACTGTTCTGTGCCATCTATTTTGCTCAGTGTCTCAGGCTGAATTTCATTTGAAATTCCTATGGTGTGCCATCTCAAGCTATTTGCTTCTGCTTTGTGCCTGACCTGGATCCTACAGTAATAACTGAACTGGGAATATTCCAGAAGATTCCAGAAGAGATCAGTATATTGAGGATGACTGCTGAAGCTGCACTGCAACTATTCACAAATTGTTTGGCATAAGTTGTAAAGAATTTATATCAGTGACTTTTTTCCCACCTCTGTAGATGAAACTGCTTCTTGCTTTCCTTTGGAAAGAGAACAACCAACAAGCTCCCTTGAGAACATAAGCTGAGGCATCACTGTAGTGCTCATGTTCTTCTAAAGGCATTTCACCATACTTCTGTACCCTGTCTTGAGGCAAACGCTGACTCCTAAGATGTTGAAGAATTGCTTGCTGTCCCACTTAGGCTTTTTGTTTTCTAGGAGGCTGGAAAAGAAATAGAGGGGTTTACATGGTCTGTTCTGAGTATACCTAATTTCTGCCAATTTACTTCCTTCTGTACTTAGATGTACAGCCTCCTTTTTCTTTTTTTCCACATGACTGCATGACCTGTTCCCTCCCCAAAGCAAAAACACCAGTCAAGCCAGAAGTCATGTTTTTTTCTGTTGTAGTTTCATACAACGTTTCTGGGGGTGAGAGTTGTTTCTTCTTCCTTCAGAACTATTTTTCATCTTTTCCTATTTTGAGAAGCTGTTAGAAATTGCAGATGAAACATGCCTGTCTCTTCATAAAATGACAAGTTATTTCCTATCTGAATTGCCTGGGGCAGGAATAGAACCAGATCTCTGAGGCTTGCTCATGACTTGATAATTGTACTCCTGTCTTTTTGCCTGTGCACTGAGAGAACATCATCTCATATACATATCCTGTGGGGTAGGATGTACTGGTTGGGCTCTGTAGGTACAAAACCATCTTTCTGAGGCCCTGACATGCTGGTTGAATTCCTGGTATCAGACTTCAACTAATTTAACTGACACCTTATATACTTGAAACGCCAAGTATAACAATTTGTTTCACTTTCAGAGAGACTTATTACTGATGATCAACGGTTAAAGTCTTTTGCACTGACTTTTCTCCTGGGTATTTTGTGGACTACACTGCCCAACTGCGTAGCAATTTGTGTATTTCAGTATCTCCTAGCTATGATACTTTGGATTCAGTAATTGCCAAAGAAAGTTTAGGCATTTACAGTGGGATCAAAGAATCATAGAATCCTTAGAGTTGAAAGGGACCACTGAGAGCCATCTAGTCTAGCTCCCCTGCAATGAACAGGAACATCCACAGCTGGATCAAGTTGCCCAGGGCCTTATCAAATCTTGCCTTGAAAGTTTCTAGGGACAGGGCATCAGATACAACACCAGATAACCTGTTCCAGTGCCTCACCACCCTCACTGTCATTATTAAACTTCTCCAGGCATTTGGGAATTTGCTTACAGTAAACATTACAATGGAAAAAACGTGTCCTTTTCCCAAAGATGTTGAAATGGCAGAACGGGAATGTGTCTGGAAAATACTAAAGGGACAGATGGTGTTTTTCTCAGCGTAGATTTGTTTTGCATGAGGAAGAAAGGATGAAGGTTACAATATTATTGGGACCTCCTGTCTAGTGTAATTTAATGACGCTTCTTAATTAATCCTCCAATGCTTAGAAAAGTTATGGAATAACTGCTGTTGCAGAATAGGATTTAAAAATAAGCTAAAAAGGCCATACAAAATTAATTTGTGTTCTGACATGAACATGTCTGAATGAACATGAACATGTCATTTTCTGTTATGAAAATAGCCGGTTTTAATCCAGTTAGCGGAGGCAGGTTCCTAGTTAGCGGGTCATCAAGCCACCATTCTTGGACAAGGTATCAAGCTGTCACTGCTTTCTGTTCAACAGCAGAGAGCTCATCAGAAGGGCCCAGCTCTTTGATGGGGCACCATGAGCAGTGTGTGGCACTGCTAGGGATCCCCAGGCTCACCACAGTGAGCACTATGCCAGTGCACCTTGGGCCTCTGAGGCACCAGCTGTGTCTTGCTGCACTGCCCACAGCGTAAGAACTACTCCTGATTTCATCCCTTATAAAGCATAATTCCGTGATCTCTTGCTCCCAAGGGCAGATCCTTGTAGTGATCTCTCCTGAGATGTGGGATTAAGACTAGACCTTTGTGTCTGCAATGATGATGCAGCTCTGTGAGACAGACATTCCTGAGTTTCCTCATGTATTTTTCCCAGGGCTTAATGGGTTTCCATGAAGAGCTATGAGTCTTTGAATTTGTAGATGCAGATAGTAGCAGCAAGGATACTGTAATTTATTTTTGTGATATTTTCGTATACCTGCTTACCTTCTTTAACAGTAACTGCTCCCACTAGTCAGCTCTTAAGATCATTTCAAGCAAAATCACCTAGAAACACCAACAGCTTCTCTTTCCAGTGGGACTTAAATGTATTGTCAAGTCTGTTTTCTTCCTCAAGTCACAATGGAAAAAAAACAAAACAAAAAAAAAAACAACCAAAAGAAAAAACACTTAAACGCACCATAAATCTGATGTATGAGAGATTCAGAAAGTGCTGGCATGAAACTCGTGTATTATGGGGAGGTTGTTAAAGACACATAAGCTGTATGTGTTATCTGTAATGGAGCTGATACCTCCTCATACAAATAATAAGCCTCTGATTGAGAAGCATGCATGCAACTACTAAGTGGGTGAGTAACCAGAGCCTTAGTTACCAACTGGTGCACTGTGTTTGTTTTTGGGTCAGATTTGTAGTTTTCTGGGGAAGGCTGCAGTACTGTGACACAAGAATAAAAAAGGAAGAAAAGAGTTAGGCTGTTACACACAACTACCTTTTGCATTCTTTTGTAGAGGAGCAAAATAGCTTTTGTAAATGTGGCACTTCATCATTATCTTATGACTGAGTCTTCTGTTTGGACTTGTATTTCACACAGAACAAACATAGTATGACAATATACTTTCCGTATGTAAATAAATACCTGAATTTGTTTTTGTCTTGTATTTGAAAGAATATGTGGTCAAATATGCTAGTTCTCACTTCACTCTTACCTAAGTGACTTAGGATGGTTATTTATGATTGCAAAATTCTATTTCTATGGTAATGTTCTCTTCTTGAAGAGAAATGTCATTTCTGCAGTCTCAGTTTTTTTTCCACCAAATTTGTTTTCCTTCTTTGAATAGTTTGTTTCTGGTGCAACTCCTATGATGTTTTGCTAGCATCACACAGGTAATCTTGTTTCATTGGTGCCTTTGCAGTGGTCTCACAACTTATTCAATGCATACAAAGTTGTAGATAGCATTAAGTAGGCTTAAAGTTGAGATAGTTTTGTGCTACCTTACTTATTAATCATACAGCCCTTGATGTCACTGCCTTTCCTATGCTGACTCATTTCACGTTAAGTGTAACAGCTGTGCAACAGTGAGTTCTGTTTTCCCTCCCCCATCTCAGTTGTTCCTTCTGTTTGGTCTTTGCAGCCTGACAGCGCAGAACACAGTCCTCTCTAACTCAATTCTTGATTACAGTAAATGAGCACCATCTGTGTTCCTGATGAGAAAAACTGGTATAATCCTGCAAAAGCTTGTCATGCTTCAGAAGGTTACTGAATGCAAGAGTAGGATATATTTTGTATGTGTTTGTATTGCTAGTTTTGCTAGCAGAGAGAATGAAGTTCTCCTTTTTTTCTGGTACTGGAGCTAAGAGGTTAATTCCTGTTTGTGCTTGGTGAGACTTAAAAGTATGGCAATATGTTTTCCTGACATGAAGGAGTCTTCTTGCATGCACTCAGCTATGTAGCAAGACCTGACCAAGAAGCTTTGCTGTCTTCTTCCTGAGCTGAACTGCCCTGAAATGTTTCTGAAGTTTAATAAGTTGACTGTTAATGTAGCATAAAATATTTTTACTAGAATGTGTTTGGATTATGAGATTAATTTGTTTGCCATAACTAAACTGCTTAAATTATAATGGTATAGGTAACTAGTCTGAGCATGATACCAACTTTCCTGTATGCTTAAAATAATAACTGTTGAAATAACAATGCCAACATGAGTTCCTCCAGGAAAATTAACAGAAGGCTGAAGAGATCAGAAGAAGGTCAGAAATTATAGTCACTGTCTTTGAAAGCTTTTAGATCAGAGGAGCTGATATTGCAAACACATCATCTCTTGATGCATTGCTCTCTACCATATACAGGACACTAAATATTGAGGCAGAGACTAGAAGTCAGAGTAGTCTGAATACTTGCTTGAGGAACAGAAAGTGGGGGTTATATCTACCTCAGTGAATTATCTGTACAAATTAAAGCTCCTGTAGCAAAGGAGATGGGGTAGTTTTCTAAGAAGGCCAGGCTGGTGGTCCCAGTACCCTTGTGGTTACGGATACTTGGTTTCAAACTGGTCTTTCTAATTAAGCAGCTGAAATGTTTGAATATCAACATTCACAACCTGAGCAATCAAACCACTATTTTAAGGCTTGCTGATTTTTCTATTTAGACCTAAGTTTCTCAAATAGTTTAAATGGTTCAGAGTTGATGGGAACTCTGAAATATAGTAAATAGAATGGAAATTTAATCCCACCAGGCAAACCTGATTTCATCTTATAGGGCAATATAAGTTAATCCACTTAACACCTGGATAGGAAATAGCTCTTGTGCACACAGAAGAGCTAATATAATATTGTCTTGATTTTTAATGTTGTGGTTTATTTTTCTCTCTGAACTTTACTGTAACATTTCATCCACTTGAATAGAAGTGGTATTCAGTGGATAGATACAGAAGTTATTGAATTTGAGATGAAGTTTGCTCATAAAAATGCCCATGAGCACATTATGATTCCATCGGTAGTTTTTTGTTCTTTAATTTGACTTAATTTTCTGTTTAGAACTGGGTTTTGTTCCTTTCTGTGTTGTTATTGGCAGCAGTTATGTGATTAACTGATGCCATTAGTGAGCTTGATGAGCTGTTGTAATTATGTAAGTCAAAATGTTTCTATTGTAGAGCTGTTACGCTCCACAAGATATATAACTGGGTGAAGAACTGTAGACCAGTGGATGGAGAGAAGGATTTGACTCTTGGGTAGCAGTAATAAATGAAGAGGATTGGGAAACTTATCTTAACCTAAGCATTATCTGAAATGTCAGCTCCAGACACAATGGCCTATTTTTATCTCTACTTTGAGTGCAGATATGAAATGCAATCTTTTGCAAATTATTTAGATTACAGTAGTTTCTCCCTGCCCCAATGAGGGCTGCTGCCCTTTTTGCAATGCTGCTTGCATGCTAGCAACATTGCACTTGTTGGCCTGAAATAGGGCCCATCATCCTGTATGTGCTGTACTAGCTGCAGAGCCTTGGTGGTTTAAATGCTAAGTACTTTTACATATAATTATATCTTGAATATGTGCAGTATTGTTTTCTTACTCTGGGAAGCAAACAAAATAAATGTGATTACATCCAAGACAGTAATTTATTACACAACCTAATTATTAAACTGCAGCATAAACAGAACTGCCAGAAGTTGCAAGGATTTGGTAGGCGGGAGGCAGATCTCAGCATCAGGAGGGAAAAGCACAATAATTTTTCTTATGTCACACTTTTACCTGTGAATAGCTGACAGCTCCTTCTGGGATGAGGCATCAGCTCTGCAGCCCTTCTGGTTACAAGATGATAATCCGTTATGAGAGGTCCTTGACAAGCATTCTTTGCAAATCTGCAAGCTCTTTTCACATATTATCTTAAGAAACAGCAACTTCTGTCCTATTCTGGCAGAAGGACCTGATGCTTAATTCGTGAGCTTTGCTGGGAACATTCATGACCTGAGGCAAACCCAGAAGGGAATGTAAAAAAGGCCAGAGGTGC
This sequence comes from Lagopus leucura, assembly GCF_019238085.1. NCBI lineage: Eukaryota > Metazoa > Chordata > Aves > Galliformes > Phasianidae > Lagopus > Lagopus leucura. Next base: position 52,866,505 of record NW_024962263.1, on the reverse strand, counting down.
CAAATTGCTGCTCCTCTGTAGAGGAGGAGGTCTTGGGCCTATAAACTGACTCTGTAGGTTACATTGTCTTGGCTTCTTAGTTGTATTTCCGATTCAGGAATTTCTATCATTTCATGAGCTGATATGTTTCATGAGCATAGATAAGAGAAAAAAAGATATATATATTTCTGCCAGCTTCACTATGCCTGGTTTAAACCATCCTTCTGGGGTATATTTGCAACAGGTTTTCAAAAAACAAGAAGTTATGGCTGCCCAGCAAAATGGGTAGCTGTACATCTTAAATCCTCTGATCTTCTGCAAGAGCTGTTGGAGCAGAGCTGCTGTTAGGCCATAGAAAGATTAACATCTATGGAAACAGCAGGTGCTTTTCACTGTCTGAGGAACAGCCATTCAAAGGCAGACAATTGCATGTAAGAGCTCAGGTCAGAAGAGGAATTGAATCCTCTGCCATATCTGTAGTGGTGTCTTCATTTGCATTTGCCCCCGTATACATATATGTATACTGAGCCATATAATCTGCTTATTTTTAATTCTTTTTATCTAGGTCCTTTATAAAAACAAACAAAACCCAAACCCAGAGGTTTCCTATGGGTCACTGTTGAAGTGTCTTCCCCTATAATCACTATTACAGCACAATATTGATTTCAAGTGCTTTGTTATTTGTTGGCGTTTCAATCTTTTTGAAACATGTGTATTCATGTTTTATTGTTCCTTTTTTTTTTTTTTTTTTAATAAAATCATTTGTTAATATGAATGGGTGCTCTAAGCCTGGTGCTTCCCTTTCTGTGAAGGTTGACTGAAATAAGAGAAGAAAGTGGATCAGTTATTTATGAGAAAGCAATCTTTTATTGTAATAGGCTCCATAATTTTATTTCCTGAATTATGTTCTTCTCAAGCTTGGTTTTCCTATGGAGTTAGTTGAAACAAAAACTTGTAATTGACAGTCAGCCTATAGCATTTAGATATTAAAGATGGTCTGGAAATAGTTGCAAGGTGGCAGAGATTTGATGGAAGACTACTGCTTTAGTAGTCGTCTTCAAATAAAACTGAAAAGGGTGCTGATATGCACTCTACCTAGTTGGCTTGCATGCATTTCATTTTTTGAAATGAAAGAATAACAATGGCTCTTTTTTTTGATTTAATCATGCTAAGGATAGAGAAACAACAGTGAATAAACTGCTTATCCAAACAAATTACTTTAGTCTATTGTTTCCTCTCTCTTTGTTTTGTTTTTCTATTTAAAGGTAGAAACAAAAAGCGTTTAATGGAAAATTTAAGTATCCAGCATGTAAATTTTGAAAGGTGGTTTGCAATATGAGCTTTAAAAATGAAGTATGTTGATGTGTGAATACAACCATGGAAGGAACAAACATCACTATTAAGATTTTTAAGATATTTGGCAAAAAAGAAAAAGCACAAGAAAACCACCACCAAACTAATATTTTACCGCTCATGCTTTGTGCAATACTCACACATACTTAGTGTGATTTAAAGTTTATTTAAAGCAAGAGCACAGGTTTCCAATCCTTTGCTATATTTTCATTCCTGTCATGAAAGACACCTTCAGATTATAGTTGCCCAAAGCGCAGCTCTCTACTGTTCTCTCTTGTGCTGAGGGACATGGTTTAGTGAGTACTATTGGTGATAGGTGGATGGTTGGACTGGATGGTCTTGAAGGTCTTTTCCAACCTTGATGATTCTGATTCTCCATTTGAGAGTACGTGTTCTTCACTTGCTGGCTATGGACTGCTGTGTACAGAAGGCATGTGTTCTTGATATGTAGCATTCAGCAAAAAGCATGGAGGTCAAAACAGATTGAAGTCAACAGAGTTATTTTGATTAAAAAATCAACTGAGACATTTATATAAAGACTGTAATAATGAAGGCATAGTGAAACTCTAAGAATACAGAAGAGTTCTCAAAGGTGAGAAGCAAGATACACTAGGAATCTGTAACCATTTTATGTTGTTATAGCAGAAATACTTACATGATGCTCTGTATTACAGCATGAGCTCTTTCTGTGTCAGCACAAAGCAGTGCCTGATAGGGGGGTCAGTGCTGTAAACCTTGAGTCTTGGCCGATGGCAAGCCTGCCAGAAATGCTTGGATAAAGGCTTGATGACTGAATGGACAACAGAACATGTGCAAAAAGTGTTTCCAGAGCATATCCTCATCTGCTTGACCAACAGCTCATCAAAGGGTAATAATAGGAAATGCATCTCATACTTTTGTGCATGTCTGTAGCAATGCAGCATTTAATGACACATCCCCTGTTTGCATGAAGACTGCACTTAGCCCTGAAACTATAGTATGGCTTGTGTCTGAAGAAACCTTAAAAATGGAGAGCAAAGGGACGCCATCCACTATATCAGGCTCCCCAAAGTCCTATCCAACGTGGTCTTAAACGCCTCCAGGGATGGGACATCCACAGCTTCTTTGGGTATCCTGTACCACTGCCTCACAGTCCTCGGAAGAATTTCCTCTGAACATCTGTTTCAAATTTTTTCTCTTTTAGTTTAAAACCATGTTCATTTGGCCTATCATTATCTGTCTTTTTAAAAAGTTATTCTCAGTCGACTTTATAATCCCTCTTTAAGTACTGGAAGGCAGCTATAAGGTTCCCCTGGAGCCTTCTCTTCTTCAGACTGAATGAGCCCAGCTCCCTCAGACTTTCATTTTAAGATAGATGCTCCAGTCCTCTGATCATTCTTGTGGCCTCCTCTGGACCAGCTTCAACAGCCCTGCATCTTTCTTGTGCTGGGGGCCCCAGGTCTGGAAACACTGCCTCATCTGAAGTACTATGAGGATAGAACAGAGGGGTACAGTCTCTTCCCTCACTCTCTTTAGATGCGGATCAGGATACTGTTGGCCTTCTAGCCTTCTACTGTTGGCTGGCTTATGCCAAGCTTTTACTCCACCAGAACTCCCAGATACTTCTCTGCAGGGCTGCACTCAATTAATTCTTCTCCTAGTCTCTACAAGTATCTGGGATTCTGAGATTGTCCTGACCTTGCACTTGGCTTTGTTAAACCTCAATGTGTTCTCATGGACCTACTTTTCAAGTCCTTTCCATTGCATCAACTGTACCACACTGCTTGGTGTCTGCAAACTTGCTGAGAGTATGCTTGATCATACTGATAAAGGTGTTGAAGAGCATTGGTCTCAGTATGGATGTCTGGAAGACACCAATCATGACTGGCCTCCACTTGAACACAGAGACATTGACCACAACTTTCTCGCTGTGTTCATACAGCTTTTTCCTTATCCACTGAATTATCCATCCTTCAAATCCATATCTTTCCAAATCAGTGATAAGGATGTTTGTGGAACCATATCAAAGACCTAACAGAAATTTATGTAGATGACATTGATAAGTCCTCCCTTGTTGATTGAAGCAGTTTCTATACCATAGAAAGCCACCAGATTGGTCAGATATGATCTGTCTTTGGTGAAGCTATGATGACTGTTTTGGATCACCTTATTTTACACTTAATGTAGCTTCCAGGAGGATCTGTTTTATGATCTTCCCAGGCGTAGAGCTTAGGCTCACTGATCCTGTAGTTGTGTGGATCTTCCTTTCTCTCTTTCTTTGCACCCTTAACTCTCACTTAGAGATTCAGGGACCTGAAAAATATATGTACAAACACTCAGATGTTTGTATAGCGCAGACTGTGCCAAAGGAGCGGTGGTTAGGAGTGAAGTGAGAGCAAAGTAGATTCCTGGGGTCTGGTAGTGGCATGCAAATTAGTTGTGTGCTGCCTGTGCCTTTTTGTTGCTTAGATAAAATAAGGTTCTCTCTTAATGCATGCAGTTACTGGCTCTGATCAAGAAGCAGCAAGAAGCCAGTTTTACAGAGAGGACAACAATCCAAACCTATGTATTTTAAAATTTAGAGGCATAATTTCTCTTTTCCTTGTTTCACTCAGGCTCCAAGTTAGGTGCAAATGAGAGAGAGTGAAAAGCATATAATCTCTTTTATGTGGTCAGGTTAGAAGAAATGTCCATGATATCAGAAATATAGTACTTCAAAGGATAGGTTTAACGAATGCTTGCTGGGCTGCTCTTCATTTATGCAGTAGTAAGAGAGTACAGTGATACTTGCAGGCTTTTTAAATGATTAAATGTGTGCTTGTGATTGAGCCAGTGCCAATTATTTAAAAGATGAAAAGAGGGCATGCTAACAAAACTGACTTTTTTTTTTTTTTTTTTTTTTTTTTTTTTTTTTTTTTAAAGAAAAAAGGAAAATTGAGATTTGAAGAGATTTCAGTTTTCTCATCTCAACAATATATCAGTGATTGGTAAAAGGTTCAAGGTGAAATAAATACAGTAATGATTGCATCATAATTATTTTGCTTAATAAATAGTGGGTAAACACCAGACTTGGATAACAGGTTTATATATATGCACTGTGCAATGCCTACTTGAGTACAATGGGCAGCAAGCATGTCAAAATCATCTTGGTAAATATGTAATTGTTTCAGAGAAAGTTTTCCCACTATCTGCTCATTTTGGAACTGTCTGTGTACAGAGGAAGTAATATATTGCCATTGAGATCTGTTCATGCCTGACTTTTGTCATGTAGAGCAGATATACATGAAAATAGCTTTTGTTATGAAGATAATTAAGAAATTACTGAGACTTCCAAAACACAAGGAGCTGATCAGCTGGAGTTGATAGGAAGAATTATATGGGAAATGATCTGGTGCATCAATGGATTGTACCTCTTGATATCATGATTGCCTCTGTCACATAAAAATCTTAAGTATGCAGTTTGCAGGAAGAACACTGGTTACAAATATATATATATATATATATATATATATTGGATTAGGATGAAGAGAGTGTTTTAATACTAATCTGAAGGAAAACTGTTTCCATCAGAAAGGTACCTGCCAAATTCACCATGTCTGTGGCAAAGCATGGGGTAAAATCAATCTCTGAGCAGAAGGATGACATATGAGGCTCTGTGGTATCGATGGACATGCAGGAAAGAACATAACAATAAACTAGTTTGGCAGCAATCCTTTACTTCTCTGTCAGGACTTGAGGAGGGAATATGAACCTTCAAGCTAGATAACAATCTAGATAACACTTTAGTCTGTTGAAAAGCTAAATCAATAAATGTTTGTAACTCGCTGAATAGCTCTGTGGGTATTTTGAGCCCATTCTTTTGGGAAATAGCTGTTGGAAAATTACTGTGCTGTGAATAATTTGGGGTATAATTTATCTGAGGGCTCCTCGTAGTAGCATACCTTGGAAAAAATATGTTGCAGGAGTTGTTTTGTATTTTCTGGGAAGTGAAGCATTTTATCAGTGGAACTTGACTCGCCTGCTTGGACAATTTATGGTGTAATAACTAAACTGTGGGCTTATGGCTCCCTTAGTGACTCATTTTACTCCCATAATGCTCTTTCCATATTGAGTAGCCTTCCCAGTGTAGTAGCAGGTTACTGGAATAGCAACACAGGGAGATTGTCTGTGGCACCAGGAGAAGCTCTGTACTTGCTGAGGTCAAAAGTTCATTTGGTACAGAAAGAGCAGGCAGCTCCAGAATAGCAGGCACAATGGGAGAGCAATATAGTCCTGATAATTTCTTGAAATGTGTTGATGGAATCCAGTAAAGTTTATGGACCTCTGGAACCTGAGGGTGTTTGTTTTTGTTTAGGACAAAATCTTTCTCTAGTAATTTCCAGACTTAATTTATTTTGCACAGATTCATTCAGTGCCCTTTTGAACCCAACTCTTCACATTTGTAGCATACCATGCCAGGGTACTCCAGTCTAACCACCTTTTGCACTAAGAAATTGTAACTGTAGAAGGGTTTATTTTTGTTTATCTCCAGAATTGTTAGTGCCATGTAAACACAGACCTTTTGTTCCCCTTAGGAGACCATCTTTATATTCGTAGCATTTTATTCAGGACAGACATTGACATGGAGCCTCCACACCACCAAATAAGCATGGCGAGGAGACAATATTATTTCTCAGAGTGTGAAAAACTACAGTCATTCCAACCAGTCTTCCAGAGAACAATTTTTGCTGTTTTATTTTTGACCTGTTAGCGTTCAGTTGGAAAGAAATTACACATTTGCTACCCTTTTGTGAGGATGAAAGCAGAGACTCGAGTTTATTGGTTTTTAGGTCTTGAGAGATACTACTAGTTGAAATCTCTAACTAGAATGGCAGTATTTCATGTAAAGAAGGAGAGCTTCATTCAGTCCTTCAACAAAAACTGGTCTTAAGTTGTCTGTTGGCTTTCCTAGAGAGCAGGTTAGGGGAGCATCTGTCCAAGGATGAATTGGATTCTATCTCATTTTCCTTGCATTCTGTGTTGTTGCTTCTGAATTTTCCAAAATATATATTCAAAGCAGAACAGGACACTGAATGATTTGCACTATAATTGCCAATATTTCATTAGCATTATGTTCTTGAAGCTCACTCTTAACTGCGAATGTCTATGAGCATAAACTGTGTCAGTAGTGTTGGCTGCTATAAAAGTGAAATCCAGTACAGTCATGGTAAAACAATCCTGCCCAATGTCAAGTAATATTTTGAAGGCCTTTTGTTTTATTGATTTTTAAAATATGAAGCCTGAGTGCCACTGTCTGTAACTGAACTTTTAAATAATGTAACATCAGAAAAAGACAAACAACAGTCATAAAAACAGCAGTTGCCCATCTAGAGAAATGAAAGCAGTGTTTTGCCACTATACCTAGGGAAAAAGATCAACTTTTTCGTTCAAAAGAAGTGGTAAACAGGAAGAATCTTGTGATTTTGTTTAATAATATGTATATATTATTCTAGGCAAAGGGAGAAACAAATCCCCAAGTGGAGATGATTTAGTATAGACCATTCTCTTCATACACTTTTAGCATTGCTAGTGAAGTGATAGAAGTGACTGTCTTGCTCTTCTCTGCACTGAGTAGACCTCATCTTGGGTGCTTTTTGGGCACCACAGTACAAGGACATGAAACTATTAGAGAGTGTCCAAGGAAGATGGTGAAGGGTCTGAAGGACAGGCTGCGGTCCCTGGGTTTGCTCAGCACAGAGCAGAGGAGCTGAGGGGAGCCTTCATGGTGGCTGCAGCTCCTCACAGGGAGTGGAGGAGCAGAGCTGAGCTCTGCTCTGTGTGACAGCGACAGGGCCGAGGGAACGGCATGGAGCTGCGTCAGGGGTGGGCAGCTGGTGTTAGGGAAGGGGTCTGCGCCAGAGGGTGGTGGGCATGGAACAGGCTGCCCAGGGCAGTGGGCATGGCCCCGAACTGCTGGAGGTCCAGGAGTGTTTGAACAACTCTCTCAAACACAGGGTTTGAATTTTGGGTAGGAATGGAACCAGGAGTTGAGCTCAATGATCCTTATGGGTCCCTTCCAACTTGGGATATTCTATGATTCCGTCATTCTTTTTTCTGAATGAATGGTCTTGGTTTTCATTGTGTGGATGACTGAAAAGAGTTCATCCTCTCTGGATCTGTCTGAGACCTGGAGCTTTCTCAGGTCCTATGGCCAGCAGCACTGAAGATGCAGGTGCGGCCATCTGACACTTGAGGCAGACACGTTCAGTGTTGGCATGCTGCACATGCCTCAGTGAGCAGCTCACAGGCCCTGTGTGAGCCTGAATAGACTGGAGATGTGGGGTGTTTGGACTGAGCATCCACAGGCTTGGCAGTGTCTAATATACAAGCAAACCCATCAGATTGTACATCAAGAAGAATTTGTATTCTGTGAACATCTTGTAAGCACAGATTTTTATTTTTCTTTTCTAAAGTTAAAGTTGATAGATTCATCTTGGAGCTTTGCCACAAGTACAGCTTCAGCGCATGTAAAGGATTGCTTGTATCAGCAAGAACCCCACTGGTAAGGATGGTGGCTAAAGGAAGTGGAAATGAAATGGAAAAAAGCACTCTGTGCTGACTGCATTTTTAAAGCAGTTTGTCTTAATAATAATCTGTGCACTCTACAGAAAAATAATAGTGATATAGGAATTGAAAAACAAAATAACAATAACGAAAAAGCAAATTCCCCTCCTCTGCTCCGGAAAAACCTGAAAAAACTAAAACCCCACAGAGTTAAATATTCAGTGAATATGTATGTGCCAGCTGGATGTTATGGGCTTGAAAATATTGCTGCCTGCAAGGAAGAAATCCTCCTCTGCCTAGCTGTAACTACAAAGATTATGTCATTGTAAAGAAAATACTTGGGTAAATTCAGAGCATCCCATGGGGAAGGAGAACTGCCTTGCTAGCACACCAGCTTGTTTTCCCGTGTCCGTGAATACCAAAGACCCACGAACGCTGAAAATAAATCTAGTATCTTGATGTTCACTTGTGGATAGATAGACCACCAGGCACCTTCTCTGTTAATCTTGTGTAATCTCCCACTTGCATTTTGACATGTAGGGTCAGCATGATAAATGTACTCTAGTCTGAGGGCAAGAGCCAGGGATGGTGGTGGTGTAACCTCTATTTTCTTTTGGTGTCTTCAAGTACTTTTCTTGTGAGAGGTCTGTTCTCTCTGTAAAATCTGATTCTGCTTTGCAATGTTTTCAGGAAAATACCAAAATAAGTGGGAAAGACTTGTTCCAATTCCACTAAAATAGTGGAAGTTTTCCTGGTTATATATGTGAATTTTGGGCTGAACTGTTGACAAATGCTGGTCTGGAGCTGAGTGTATTCAGATGTGTACAGTGTCAGAGTATATGATAAAACTTGCTGGCTTCAGGTTATTCTATATCTGGAAGGTGTCTATGGCTTTTTTTTTTCTTTTACATTTTTCTTAGCTGCTTCTTTCAGTTATGCAAACAGTTTTGTGAACTTTGATAGCAGTCCTCAGCACATTAAAATATTTGCTGTTGAAATGTTAAGTCAGACACTAACCTGAATATTTTTAAAGGTCATAGACACTGAAGGAAAACATAGATTACATACACCTTTCTGAACTGTGTTTTTTTTTAAATGTGGAATCCTGGAGAATATAGACAATGCTGCAACTAAAACACATAGGGCAAAATCTAATTTTGTATTACAGGAATTAAAAAGCGTGATGATCTTTCCATCTTCCATCTACCTTTCGTAGACAATTACAAAAAGATGTTCCAAAAGAATGGTAGTGATCTTGTTTTAGGAAAAGCTCTCAAGGCATTTAGTAATCTACCTTTGCACTGTTTTCTCCATCACTGTGAGGTCCAGGAGCAATTCTGGGTAAGTGCCCCCAGTGGCTTAAATTAAAACCAGGGTCCAGGAGCAAAATTGTGCAATTAGGGCTGAATGCTGCAATGGATTCTCTGGCTATGGCACTGCAGCTCTGCAAGGCTCTGAAGAAGTGCTCCGGCTGCTACAGCAACAAAGCACATCAGATATGCAGGCTTGCTCAGCTAAACTAAATTATTGTTTTATACTGGGAAGATTCAGTTGTATCTGATTATTGTTAATGTGTTAAATCTCATCTTAATTTGTTTCTTCTAGCTGTTGGCAATATGTAAGTTAAATATTTATGATATTGACAGTAGTTCTAAGCACTCATCTATTTATAAAATTGTGAGCCAATGGAATTGAATGGAGTTTAATGCTGATGCTTCTAGATATACTATGTTCTTCTAGTTCATGTTCATGATCAGGAATTAAATACCCATGTGGAAAAATAGATTCAGCAATAACATCAGGGGGATAGTTGTCCTGTGTTTTGCTGCTCCAAGCAATAGATAGAAAGCCTCAGAGAGAATCAGAATGTTATAAAGCTTGTGCTGGTGTCAGTTCTTAGAGGCAAAGGCAGGCATTCAGGGCATCAGCATGGGGCAGTGACAAGCTCTTGCCTGTGCCTGTGGGAATCCAAATGTCCATTGAGGTTTTGGTACATGGATCCACCATCATCATATAAAAAAATGCAGGAGAATTATTTGGTCTTGTATTTAATGACTGTTAGCTCCCAGCTTGTTAATTTGAAGACCAATCCATCCATCTAATCTCTGTGATCTAGGTGATTTTTTTCCTCCCTCTTACTTCCCCTTATTTGCTAATATTAAACACAGATGATGGTGGTGCAATTATTTCTTTCAAGGTAATTAATTCAGAAGTTTAATAAAAAGTACTTATCAGCTACAGTGGAAAAATCTAATGAGATCAAATATAAAATCTTTTCCTCACTAATGGGGGAGAGGATTTGTGTTTTTGTTTGCTATGAGAAGATGAAAGAACTTAATGTAGGTTAGAATTTGGACTGCATTAATTTTATTTCCCTCGAACACAGCCATAGTATACAATTATTTCCAGTCAGCAGAGATCGTAGTGTTGAGTTTCATTAAAGAAAACTTAGACTGGATGTTAAGAAAACGTTCTTCAGAGAAAGGTTGGTCAAAGAATGGAATGAGCTGCCCAGGAAAGTAGTGGCATCTCTGGAATTGTTTAAGGGCCACGTGAACACGGCGCTGAAAGATATGGTTTAATGATGGGAGTTGGTAGGTCACTTTGGTGGTTAGATTTGATAATCTTAAAGGCCTTTTCCAACCTTACTGGTTCAATGATTCTATACCAGTCACTGCTTTGAATAGAAACTGTCCAGCAGAGTTGAGTTCTGGATGACTTCTAGCTTTCCTTCACTCCTGCTATAAGGAGCACTCAGCACCTTACGCACCTTGATCAAAACAGTTGTAATTAATGAGTTGGGTCTGTGTTCTCCAACATTTTTAGCTGTTTGTCTCCTACTGTTTTTTTGTTGTTTTTTTTTTTTTTGTCATTTCTGCTTGGAGAAGGCCAACATGGAAAGAAAAAATGCTTGAACTGTGTCTAAATGAAGAACCTTATGTGTTAGCCTTTGAATATATTATAAATCTGTCTATATGTCCTTTTCTGACGTAATATTACTTGTTGTTTCTGCGAGGCAGGAGTTAACTTTCTGCTCTGAATCAAAATCATTTTAAAAACTTTGTGGTGCCAGCAATGACTGGGTTACAATAGTTATAATTTATTGATTTCACAGATTATCATCATCTAGACTACATTCAATCCTGTAATTAGAATTTCCACTGTGTAAGCATCTGGTAACAACAGAGCATCAATGCTCATAAGGCTCTAGGTGCAAAGCATTTCAGTAATTCCAAAAAAAAGACTGCCTAAGTCCTCTGTGAGGATGCTAGCAGAGGCAATCAGGGAGAAAAGCACCATCTATTCCTGCAGCTGTGAGGCTGTTCATTCATCAGCATGTTTTTGCAGTCTGGAAATACAGAAATTACGCTTTCATGTCTGAGCACCTCCTTGACTCTTAAAACCACATTTTGCACAATCTGGAGCTATGGGGAATGGAGATATGCAAGGAATTATGTGATTTGAGTGATTTAGGCATGATTGTGAACAGCAGGACTGGTTAACAAAAATTAACTGCGTGTGCTTTTAAATAGACAGATGAAAAATGGGAAAGTTCTCTCAAAGTACTCATTTGCCTCAAATGAAAAAAAGAAAACAACAAAACAAAATTCACAGCAAAAGCAACCAAACATTCTGAAATACTCTAAAATTATTCCACTGAAAAAAAGAACACTGTGTGGCCTAATTAAAAACAAAACCAATTTGTCACTATGCTAATATTCATTAACTTGTCAGAGTGCTACAATCTGGACAACATCAAATTATGATAATTAGCGCTTCTGTGATGTGACTGCTGAGAACAACACAGCTTCTGTGTTCTGCCTCTTTCTCTCTTTCTGTATTTTCATTTGTTTCTTCTGCTGCGTGAAACCTTCCAGGCCATATGAATGTCTATGGGAGCTCACAACCCCCCAAATGTGATTATGCATTAACTTGAAATGACGGAAAGTCAACGTGAGTTTCTCAAATGGTGCTGTACGACACCAAAGTGTTATGAGTAGAGTTACAGAGCCTCTTGTTCCAAACCTCTCGTGTTTGATGTAGCAGCAAAACAAGTAGTGTGAATTGCCTTCCCTCTGCCCTGGTTCTGCCCAATTTGTGCTGTTGTTGTCCTTTGGGGAGGTCATCAGGAAATCAGGCCCTGCAGTGCTTGGCTGTGAATTTGCAGCTCTCTTCCATGTGCTATAAAGGAATGGAAAACCTCTGTGCTGTGCAGCAGAGCCTTGAATCTTCATATGCCCAGTAGTCTCATATTGCAACTACAGACTAAATCAACTCTGTAAAAACGTGCACGATGAAGTGTAATTTACAAGGCAAAATATTTCAATTCCAGTTAGCACTGGTTTCAGACTTGTATGCGGGTACTGAGAGTACATGACTTTTCTCCAAGACAGGGCAGCCAGCTCTCTCTTAACAATTTACTTCTGTTGTGAGGAAGATATCTTCTGCCATCTTTTTCAGAGTGCCTTTTGAGACATCCTGGAAGACTGAATACTACAAACTGCAGTTGTTGTTGCAGAAACTGGAATATCTTGTGTAGGCAGGCAGCACAAAATGCTTTAGGATGTAAAGGGCTTCTTGTAATTCATGTTTTATTCATGAAGAAAAGCTAGATTAGGAAGGAGGAGAGAGAGAATGGGGTAGTGTTGGTGGAGAAATAAGAAGTAATGGGACTGGAGAGACATCAGCCGACAACTTAGAGAACCCTTACAAAGGCTGTGGTCCACGCTTTGTTCTTAAGAGATGCATATTTATGTGCTGCAGCCTTGATTAGCCTTGCATTTTTTAAAATCCATTTTGCATCCTTGGCATCACATCTTAAAGAGGACATCTCATCCTGGTGGTCTGAAATACTGTGGCTGAAGATGCACTGGAGCCCTTTTTCCTTCTGAACCCATCCCTCTGGGCAAGATGCAGCCATCGCCTGTTGGTACTGCAGAATTGGGATGTGCTGTATCATGTGTGAGTGGTGTTTCTGTGCTCCAGCAGGCTGTCAGAGTGTCATAATGGGCTGGGACCTTGATTTGGTAACTCATTTGCTCCCAGAGACCCAGGTGGAGAGAAGCAGGCACTAGACTGCTTTGGGACATCTTGCTAGCCACTTGTGTAACAACCCATCCCCAAAGTACCAAGAGGTGGCTCAAACCAAACCCACAGATGCACAGAGCAGAGCTCTCCAGCCTCCTCTCCAGCGGAAGGAGAAACAGATATATGAAAAAATAAGCACAGGGGAAAAGATTTTGCTGAGCTCTAAAACATCTGTTTTCTGGGAGCTGAGCATGTTTTCAGCTTAGTGAGCTCTTCAGCAGATGAATGGGTAGGCAGCAAGATTAGCGTATTCACAAATTTCCCAGCAGCTTCTGTCAAAATAAACATTATTATGTTACCAGAAGAAGTGGCAATGCCTATGTACTGTACAGAAATATGACTGTTTTCCCTTTGTATTGCAACAGCTTTGGGACAAAAACCGTCAAATAGCAGAATCCACATAATTTTGCTCACATTAGTAACAAAAAAGTCTGTGTTTTCATAGAAACTTAGGAGGCTTATGGATCTCAATGACATACTTCTGCAACAGCTTAGCTATTATAAATGTTTCTTTGGAAAACAGTGGCACTTAGACTCCAAAACTACTTAAATGCTTTTAAAATTGTATACAGTGGTTTGAGAGGTAAGTGATTTATGTGTAAACAATTCTGCCTTAAGTAGGGTTTCAGGGCAATTTTAAGATTATTCTGAGATGTTTCTTAATCTTAAAAGTTAGGTATCTAAATTCATTATAGCACCCATGATTACCTTAATATGCTTACTATGCTTACCTACATATACATTTTTAATTCACATCAGAGACTGTTTTCCATGTCCTTAATTAAAAATACTGGGTATGCTCTAGAAGTTTACTGTCACTACTACTACCACCACACACACCAGTACACATCATTTCACTCCACAAACTGCTTTCATTGCCACACAAAAACTTTCTGTACCTTTTAAAGATGAAGTATGTTCTTATTCTTTGCAGGGATGAACTTTTTCCCCTTCTTAGGAAGAACATGAAACCATCCACTTCTAGCCTGCCCCAGCTTGGTGCTCCTTTCATCAGGGAAGATTTACTGGGAATGGAGGAGCAGTCAAAAGATGTAAGGAGTGCAATGGCAGCTATGGATCAATCAGCTCAGAACACTGGTTTGCCAGGACTAGACTCTACTAGCTATATTATTTTGAAGGCTTTTTAGATGTACTGACAATATCTGGGACCAATGGCCAGTGTTAGATGCTGCTATTGCATGTGTGCTATAACTGTTGAGTACAACTCAGCTGAGTGAAGGCTATCACAATGTCTTTTTCAGGACACTCTTGTTTATGGAGCTCTATCTGGTGCAAGAGCATATGTTCTTTTACCTTTATAAAAAGTGATCCTAGCACATACTTTCTGGGATTTTAAGACTGTATGTGTGTGTCCATTAGATCCCTGAATACTGTTGATAAGATGCTTCTTAGGTTGGAGGGAAATCTTTCTCTCCCCTGCTTTATTTTGAGCAAGGAACCTTGCAGACCTGCATCCTAGGGAAGCGTGCCAAGTGAAAAACTCCTGCACACTCCACAATTAGCCTCCTGTCTTTTCTTCAGGAACTGTCCCACTCACTGCAATGAGGATGTAAATGTAGATCTGGCACTTTCAAGGTGAGCACTTCAGCAAAATGGCTTTTTAAGGATTGTTTTCATCCTAGAAATGTTACACGACAATGCAGAGAGAGATACAGTAATTTAGAAAAGACAAGATGCTATTCTATATGAAATATATCTGCCTTCAATCACTTTAACATTGAAATGAGGATAATGGATAATGCAAGGATATCTTACCTGAATATTTCAGAAATACCATTGCATATTCTGGATCATTATCAACTTTCATCAAATATTACACAGACAATATTGTTATAGACAAACATAATTTAAAAGGCAAGTCTGAAAAAATGTTCTGAGTTGAAGGAAGCTTTTTCAGTCTTTATTCTGATATTCAACAGGAGAAATTTCTAAATGTTTTTTCATAATCCCTAATTGAAATGTCCAGCATTCAGCAGTCCCATAACCACAGGGAATTACACTTGTGACCATCTATTACATGTGTACCAATATCTTGTAAGGAGACTTCCCATTAGCTAATATTTCAGTAAGCTTTTGGGGTTTTTTGTTTGTTTGTTTGTTTTGTTTTTTCAGTATTCTGAGAGGAGTTAGAAGTGCAAAGTAATTTTGTTGTTCTGATGGCAAGTTAATGAGAATTAAATGACTGGAGACCTCTGCAGCTCTGATAGCTAACCAGCAGCTCTCACTACGCCTTGTTTCTCCCCTTTTTAAGAGACAATTTTGCTTGACGGCTGCCTGTCTAGAAAGCTCACTTGTAAATGTTCTTCTTTTGACAGTGTGTAAACCAGTCTTAGATTTCTCAAAAATTTGCGAGTAGAGTATAAAATTGACTTAAACTGCTCCATGTGGATGAGTGAAGGATGGCTTCAAAGAAAATAGCAATTGGGAACATTGGAGTTGCTGCATCTTGCTTTACTGTACAACATCAGAGTTTTATATTAGTTACTACAGAGTAATTTTTATGCTATTGATGATATAAAAGATGTCACCACAAGAAAAAAGGTCTCATCATAAGCAATGTGCATGTGCTTTTATTGCAGTAGGAGTCAAGAACTAGAAACTCTGCTGGTTACACATGCAGAGGCTTTTGAAGCACTTATTGCAGTTTGTAAACTCCAGTATAACTATTAGATGATAATTTTCAAAATGCAGTTAAACTTAACAACTTTCTGGGAGGGGTCATAATATTGTCAACATATGGCTGTGTTGTTAGAGAACAGTCCAGAGAGAGATGTAAGCCTGAGTTTGAGATTATAGTGTCACAGCACTTTAGTCTCTGAACAACATAAGGAAAGAGGAAGGGGAAATAAACATGTTGAGGACTATGATTACGCAGCTTGCTCAAGTAGGAACAAGTTATGCAATCTCAGAAAATATCCTGCAAAAAATAATGAGGCCAACCCACTGAAATCAAGGAGTGTTAATAGAGCTTTGTTGGAATTCAAAAATGGGGCAAAGGGAAAAATTGAAGAGCACAAAGCTGGAGATTAATGACCATAACTGTGGTTATTATGTATAGAACAGCAGCTCTGTAGGGTCTGGGCTGCAATCAGCCTGTTGGAAAATGGGACTACCACAGAATAAGTGCATTCCATCATGTGAGATCATTTCCTCACATCAATTTTTGTTACCAGAAGCATTGATGACACATATTCAGGGCTGCTTTTCAGTAAAGTTGAACTGTAGATCAAGCTTTGAAATGAGAAGATTAAACCAAATACTTTTTAAAAGGAGAAATATGCAACTGTGTTTCTTTCTAATGGCAGTGCAGATCAGCAGGATCCATTTCAAGATTGGAAAGCCAAGAGGCAGGAACAATTTATACATACATAAAAAGTTGCTGTGAGCATTTGCAAGTGCTGAAGGAGAAAAAAAAAAGCATCACTTACACATTGATGAACAAGGCCAACACATATTTATTGCCTGTCCTTGGGATGAATATCTCAAGTGTGGGGGGGGTTTTTGTTTTTTTTTTGTTTTTTTTTTTTTCCGTTCCCCTTCTCCTCCCAAAGCTCTGTTACTGTCACTGTGGACTCAAAAAAAAAAAAAAAGGATTAAAAAAAAAAAAAAAGTGAGAACACTGTGAGGATATAGATGGATGGTGTACCAGCTGGAGAGGCATAAAAGCAGCCAGACACGTGGTGGACACATGTGGTATCTTCCACAAATCACTATCTCCCTCTCACATAATAGCAATAGCAGTGGTACATCTATTCAAGCCTTTTCTATCCCCCAGTATGCACAGTTTTCTTCTGGGGCCATTTTTGAGTTCTAAAATGTAATCCTAATGTTACCATCAATCTTGGACTTACATCCTAATGAATTTTTCAAAACTAGCTAAAGTAGATGAAATTCATAGGAACTTCAAATCAGTTGTCTAGTCCTGGTTTTACCTCATGTCACCTTAAAAATACAAACATTCATTATAAAGCTATCATTATTTGCCCACATACCATAGTAGAACATGTGCTTTGGAGCAATTACCAGAAGTCACAGCATAGGTGCATTCATCAAAATAGGGCTTAGCTGTCTATGTTCCAATTGTTGTCAACAGGATGACCTTTAGCATGAGTTCTAGTGATGTTTATTCTGAGGTGAATGAACAATAAAGGCGGCTTCTTAAAATACATGAGGCTCATTCAAATATACATCTCCACCAAATCAAATCAAGTAGTTTCTACTGTACCTTTGAGTTTCTCCAATCAGAAAGATTTTTGGTGGAAAACCTTCAGCTGTGCTCTGGGACATGAATAGATAGTCATAGCGGGTCTTGTTAAGTAGCAGTGTTATAATTGTTATAATCTTTCTTTATGATGATTGAGCATGAAATAAATTCCTTCCCTTCTTGATCTCTGCTCATTCTGTTCCAGACTGTTAGGCAAATAGCCTGATATCTTTCTCAGATAATGTTTTTATTGTCACCTATAGCCTCCATAACAGAAATTACATGACCTTTCCTGAAAATAGAGAAAAAAAATTCTCTGGCCATTTCCAGAACGAATTTTTAAAATGTCTTTGTAATATTCCCAAGGGGAATGCTGTAATTACCAGATCTTTTCCTCTGCAATCTGCAAAGATGCTTTGACTGACACATGCTTTGATAATTTCCTTCTGTGGTGGTTACACAGGTGTGACATGGTGAAAGGCTCTACATGATGCCTTGGTGACTTGTGACCTTGCATTTAGCACCATGGGGGCTTGTCCAAGAATGGGATATCTGAGAGCTACTAGCTAACCCCGAACTAGTTTAACTCCAGAAAAACTTTAAGGTGAAAGTTTGGGAAGAATGAGGCATCTTTTTATTCAAAGACAAATGCTGAGCCAGGAAATTATAAAAGACACCACCTTAATTCTCATTGTGGTTTGACTTGAAGGAGATTTCTCTAACAAATATCCAAGCAGACTATCAAGTCAAACTTCTACGGGGCTGGAGTTGATTCCCCTGAACAAGCTACTCAAAAAGGGATATTTTCCCATACATTGAACTTTTTCAATTGGACTTACATGGAATGAAACTCCATGTGCTGTTGAAAGGCTTTGCCACTCTTTATCAAAAGATAAAGAAAAAATATTCACGTGCTGTAATGATCTCTGCTCTAATGTCGCACTTAAAACTAAGGGCACAGAGCTGATGTTATTGCAGCTTTCAGGGACTAGCCTAATGCTTGAAGTGGGGTGGATTATTCCTGTGGTGAAGGAAAAACTGTAGGATTTTTTTTTTTTTTTTTACAGTTTCTTCTCAAAGAACATGGAAATAGCATGAAATCCTGGCTGTGCAAATCACAGGTGATTGACTTGTTCACACTTCCAAGCATGTTTAAAACTAGCTTGCTGCCTTGAATCGACCCTCTTTTAGTTTCCCCTCTATACCACATGGCTATTAGGATTGTTTTAAGCTTTTTCTAGCTTTTCCTGCCTGAGATCTAGTCAGCCTAACAATCAGACTTTGATGGCATTGAAGAAGGCAGTGTGGTAAAGCTGATTGCTTCTTCTCTATCTTCCTCCCCCACACTTTTCCCCTGGTGGAGTAACATTTTATCTGGCTTTATATGAAGTGCTTCAATTTACAGCTCACAATACAACACTATGCTTACACTTTTTTTTGTCAGTACAGCTAACCCCTCCCTTTGAGAGATTGTGCACAGCAAGTGTGTCACGACCAGAGGAAGCTTAGGATTATACAGAATTCAGAGTGGTCTGAGCCAGACACCGGAGGATACATATTTAATTGGGAAGCTCTTACAGTAGCTGTTCTGCTTACAAAGACACAGAATTGTTTCTGATGGATTTTTGGTGGTACTAGGTAAAATATTAAGAGGTAGGCCAATAGTCATAGACAGAAAGAAGAGTCAAAGTCACCCAGTCAGTGAAGAGGATCTCTGGCTATACAGCACTCCTTGGGAAGCAGCCTAAGTCCAAAAGGGGCCTCCTTTTGGACCTTATGTGACCCCAGTGTGGCTCCATCCTGTGTCCCCCCCTTCTGATGACTTGGGACGCACAGCTGCAAACAATTTGCCTGTGCTCCCTGGGTCATTCACAGCCCTTCACCAGGTACTCAATAACCAGTTCAAGCCGTGACCTAACAGATCTCCCACAGTAGCCTTGTTTCTGAGATATGACTGTATTACTGGTGCTAAAATGGCTGCAGCAAAAGTTTTATTGCCTGAGACTTGTTTTCACTGCTATGAGAACTTTTTTTTTTCTTTTTATTTTTTCTTCTTTTTTTTTTCTGAGTAGAATGAATTTCTAATCTCCTGTGCTTCTCAGTTGACTCTTTCTTCAAAAAGTTGTTCAAACATTAATTTGGCTACAGAATTAAAGCAAGTACTATAGTATTTAGAAGAAACATTTCAATTGCCTATAGATGTGAAACTGGAAAAGAAATGAGCATGGAGCTAGAGACAAGGGGCTACAGAGAAGCCTGGCAGAAAGAGACATGGGTTGCTAGGGACAGCAGCTCAGACAATGCACTGTATAGCCCTGGGTGCTAAGGGAGGAAACTGCATTTGAGTTGCATTAAACACAGCACAGCCAGCTGGTCAAAACAGGTGATTTTCTCCCTGTATTTAGTATTGATGTGGCCTCACCTTAAATGTTAAGGTCCTTGAAAGCATCTAGTGCAATGCACCAAATCTGGTAATGGGGCTGGAGACGTCTTGTGGGGAGAAGCTGAGGACATTTTGCTATCCAGGCTGTAGAGGATGAGACTAAGAGGGGACCTCCCTGCTCTCTGCACCACTCCGAGCAGGGAAAGCAGAGAGAGGTGCTGGTCTTTTCTTCTGGGAACCAATGGCAGCATGGGAATGGAACAAAGTTGAACCAGTGCCACACTAGACATTAGGAAGTGTTTCTGTGCTGTGAAGCTGGTAAAACATGGGAAGAGTCTTCCTACAGGGGTGGTTGATGTCCCGTGTCTGTCAGAGTTCCAGAAGCATTTGAACAATGCTCTTAATGATGTGCTTTAACTTTTAATTAACCTTCAAGGTCAGACAGCTGAACTAGATGGCTTTGTAGCTACTTTGCAACTGAACTATTCTATTCCACGATCCTTTGCAAAACTAAAGCACTGTTAACCTTCCAGAGACATAACAAATTATAGGGATTTTTTGTCAGGTAATTTTTATTTTTTATTTTTTATTTTTTTTTCCCCAGAGGAAAACTGTTTCCTGAATATCTGGTCTGTTCGTTTTTCATATATTTCTCTCATGCTGTTTGTTGCTAAAAGCTTGCTTTCATCTGAGAATTGTCCTGCAACAGCTCTGTGGACCAACCAGAGAACATTAAAAGCTTGTTGGAAGAATCCTTTTTGTAGATTTTCAGGGTGTTTTTCTTTGGCATGTACTTTGCTAAACTTTGCACAGCCTTAGGATCAAAGGTCTGCAAGTTTCTCCCAAAATACTTGCAATCTATTTCAGTTTGCATTGCTTCATGTCTTTGTAGTCTAAGCATGGCCTTCTGCTCAGAATCTTTTATCTTTTATGATGTTTAAAACTGTGATATTCATAGAATCATAGAATCACCAAGGTTGTAAAAGACCTAAAAGATCATCCAGTCCAACCGTTCACCTATTCCCAATAGCTCCCACTAAACCATGTCCCTCAACACAACATCCAGCCTTTCCTTGAACACCCCCAGGCTCGGTGACTCCACCACCTCCCTGGGCAGTCCATTCCAGTGCCTGACCACCCTTTCTGAAAAGTAATACTTCCTCATGTCCAGCCTGAATCTCCCCTGCCGTAGCTTGAAACCATTCCCCCTGGTCCTATCACTAATGACACGAGAGAAGAGGCCGACCCCCAGCTCACTACAACCTCCCTTCAGGAAGTTATAGAGAGCCATGAGGTCTCCCCTGAGCCTCCTCTTCTCCAGGCTGAACATTCCCAGCTCCTTCAGCCTCTCCTCATATGGCCTGTGTTCCAGACCCCTCACCAGCTTTGTTGCCCTCCTCTAGCATGAGGGTAATTTTTGGTCTGGAAGACTCCAAGAATCTATTTCAGAAAAAGAATGCTAAACTACTTGCAAAGAAAGCCAGAGTATCCTCATTTTCTAGAGTAGGTATGCATGAGTTGGCTAGATGGAAAGAAAGCAATAATCTTCAGCTAAATAGGCATTCAAAATTCTTTCAGGTTTTTGCTGATTGAAAGTCATTGTGGTATTGGAGCTTGTGATGACACCTGGAGCAGTCTGGCAGTTCTCCCATTTCAGGAAAACATTTGTTGGGCACTCTTTTTACACATCCTTCTTGAGGGTTAAATGGCAGAAACTTTGCTATCCATGCTAGCCTATGCTTTATTGCCGGTTTTCCTCCTGTAACGTCAGCATGCTTTGAAAAGACATGACTGCATGGCAATGGTCTGCAATAGCTATTCCTCAATAACCTTTTGATGAGTTTACTTTTTTTCAATGAAATTGAACAAAGGAGCCATCAGCATGTCAAACCAGAATGGCAGCATGGGCAAGCTTTAATTCACTGCCTCAGATATGGCTAATCTGAAAATCTCTAGGAAGTCACTGATGAAGAATGAGAATGGAAATAGAAAGTGCTACATAGCTGTCTCTGGAAAGACTTTTCTATATTGCATTCTTCACTCTGTGCTTGGAAACTCCTTTTCAACCTCTCCACCTCCTCATGAAGTAATATCAGAAATTGCTAACAAATCCTCTGTCCTTAGCATGCTGTAGGAGCTCTCCCATCCTCTCACCTAATGGATTTTATTATTATCATTGTATCATAAATGCTTATGTTTATCTTCAAGTAGTTGAGAATTTATACATTTGTCTACTCATTGTCATCTGTCACCCTTATGACTACTCCAGCTCACCCTACTGGATGTCATGGTGTTTTGAATTGCTAAAACTCTTAAATCTTGGTCATCATCAGCAACATTATTGCCCCTTTCTTTTGTAACTATTTTATTGTAGCTGAAAAAAAATACGCACGAGAATGGCTGAAAAGCCAGCTGCATTCAGATCTGCTGATGAGTATGTCTTCAGTTTTGCAACTTAAAGTTCTCAGAATATTGTAGCCAATAGAGCTTTCATGAATTGCACTGTGAGGGTCCTAGCCAAGTAGCACAGTCCATATTCTCTATACAGTCGGAGACATTTTTTACAAGAACAAGAAGACAGAAGGAAAGGAGGGGTGTGTATGTGTTTCAATTCTTTGAGTCATTCTTGGAAAATCAGCAGAGTGTGGATAGTTGCTTTCAACTTGCTATAGGGATAGAGACAATGTTGTTTAGATCATCTCATCATAATTATGAGCATCCTCAAGCCAGAGGAAGATAAACAAGACCAAGACAGAATCATAGCTGTTCTTGTGCTGATGCTAGTAACTGTATAGTTGGCCTGGAAGGAAGTACATGGGAACATATGGAGCACTCCTGCATTGCTTAGGGTTATGTCTTCAGCACTGCATGATACAGGTAACTGACTCCTGGTAGCTTTTGTTTTCCTATTTGAATGTCTTCTCTGAGCCTCCTCTCATACAGCAAAGTGGTTGTTCTACTCACTTGTTCTTTTAGTAATGATCTAAATATAATCTCCTTTCGACAGTATTTTCCTAAAGCATACCAAGCATTCATTGCTACCTGCAGTGTAGAATCTAGGCTATCTCCTGGCTTTAGAGATAGCACATTTAGAGAGATAATGCTGGTTCCATGACAACGCTGAGCACTCATAGTCTCAGAGGGACTGACCCTGGTAATGCATCAGGTTCAGAAGGCAGCTGTGGCACAATAGCAGAGAACACTGCTACACAGTGTCTTCCTAGGTGTTTCACTGCCTAATATATATTCTTTTCTTCCCAGTGATAGAAAGTTAAAGCCGAGACAATGTTGGGTTCCCATTGTTGGCTATTGCAGGGGAGAAACTCCACAGAGTTGGGTGGGTGCTGCATGTGGGCATGTTCCTGTGGGGTCTGAGAGGAATGGGGCAGGAACGGTGACCCCATTTCTGCATGTTTGGAAAAGAAGCACCAAACCTCTGGTGCTGAGCAAGCACTCTCTGTGCTGTGGTGCTGCTTTCTGTGGGGAACGAGAACAGCAATGCACATTCATGGACGTCCTAAAGTGTTGATGCCTATTTCTGGATTGGTGTGAAAGATGTTGCTTTTTTTTCCCTTCTTATCTTTTTTTTTTCATTTCAATTTGTCTTGAATACCATGAGTGTAAAGGCCTATTGGCTAAGATTTTCTTAAGCACATTTTAATATTTACTTACTGTCATTCTTTCTTTAGGGGGGGGGAAGACAAAACCATTTAAATAATGAGATTTTGATGAAGCTAATATTGAATAATATTAGAATTTTGGAAGCTTTGAATACAAGGAATCACAGTGCTGAAATGCTGCAAACCTATGTCAAATTTATTGTCAACTCACTTCTCTCCTATGGCACACAGGCAAAATCTCATAGCCCAAATATTATTGAGTCTGTATCCTTGGGTAACTTGGCTGTTTAGATAACCATGCTTTAAAGGATATGTTCCAAACAGTAACAGAAATTTATAATGCACCTCAGAGCACAACATAGTTCTATTTTAATTATAGAGGGTATTTTGTCAGAATGCTCAGAGAAATTTGTAAAACAAATCTGTAATTAAAGGGAGCACTTATTAAATAAATAAATAAAGCCACACAACAGAACACCACATAACTGTAACTGAATTAATGGCTGGGGAAGTACTTTGTTTATTAAAAAATAGAAACAATTGAAATGCAAGGAATGAAGCAATGAAGAAATTGCTTCTTGCAAGAAATTAATTTATGAGATGACAATTTGTTTGTTTTTTTTTTTAACTGTCTGTTTTTTTCTGGGTATCCTGCTTTTCCTTTTCCCTTTTTCTGTTTTCATAAATTACCACTCCTCTATTCAGAAGGAACTGGGATTAAACTGCTTCAACAACAGAAACTTTAATTCATGAATTCCACATCAGGTCCCAGTAGGAGGGCATCTGGCAGAAATGATATCTAACAGCTTTTCATTGCCTTTAGAATGTGAAAGGAATGGTCAAGCAAACAGTGCTTTTAGTTAGTTGAGAGATTGGTTTTATTAATGTGCTTTCCTGTTTTCTGAAGATACAACATTGCCTGTTCACTATGGAATACCACTAGGTCTGACTTTCAGAAACAAAAATGTTGGTGCTACAAATTGTAAAATAAAATTTTCTTTTGGGGTATTTCTTAAACTTTTGATCAGCTCTTATACACCTTCAGATTTTACTGATGGCTTTTTGATCACTTGAGAGCAGTGCTGATCTAGATATGATTGTAATCTTTGATTAGTATCGTTGTATGTGGGTTTGCAGGGATATTGGCAAAACCATATACTTTATATTTAACTTAAAACAAGTGAACTGAAACTGTGGTAAGAAAAACGCCACTGCTCTGTCTTCCAGATTGTTTTCTATTATTTCATTTTGTAGAAACTTTTCTAGGAACTTACAACCAGTTGTGCAGTTCACA
The DNA here is from genome assembly GCF_019238085.1 of Lagopus leucura. Lineage (NCBI taxonomy): Eukaryota > Metazoa > Chordata > Aves > Galliformes > Phasianidae > Lagopus > Lagopus leucura. Next base: position 52,842,041 of record NW_024962263.1, on the reverse strand, counting down.
GAATCACAGAATTGTAGGGGTTGGAAGGGACCTCCAGAGATCATCGAGTCCAACCCCCCTGCCAAAGCAGGTTCCCTACAGCAGGTCACACAGGTAGGCATCCAGGCAGGTCTTGAACATCTCCAGAGAAGGAGACTCCACCACCTCCCTGGGCAGCCTGTACCAGTGCTCCGTCACCTCACTGTAAAGGAGTTCTTGCGCACATTTGTGCAGAACTTCCTATGCTGCAGTTTCCAGCCGTTTCCCCTTGTCCTGTCTCCACTCACCACTGAAAAGAGTCTGGCCTCGCCATTCTGCTCCCCACACTTTGGATATTTATAGACCTGGATCAGGTCCCCTCTCAGTCTCCTTTTCTCAAGGCTGAACAGACCCAGTTCACTCAGCCTTTCTTCATAGGAAAGATGCTCCAGGCCCTTCACCATCTTCGTGGCCCTCCGCTGGACTCTTTCCAAGAGAAAAGTTCAGTATTTATTTTGTCTGATCTGGAATATACTGTTTCAGAAGAATTTAGCTCTGTCTTGTTAGACTGTCTATAGAACTCCTGTGTCTTTCTTTCCTTATTATATATACAGATAAAACCTTTTCCAAGGAGACCTTGCACAGCAGATCTTGTAGAAATAATATGGATACAAGAATGTATCATCATTATAGTTCCAGCCAGTCAGACTGTAGTACACATGGTGGGGTTGCCCTCTAAACAATTTCTTCATCCTGTTCACCAAATAAAGCAGGCATCCAGAGTTAAGTTACTTGAATACATGAATGTGGTGACCAGGAGGCCCACCTGCAGATGATGTAGATCATTTCATAGTCTTGTCATTTTTTATGCTAAAAGTTTGAATTTGTATTTCCTAGTTATTTTGACTTACTGTTGTTTTTATTATCCATGGAAGAAGGAAACTCCCCAGGATTAGTTTCTTTTTCTGTTGCATTAAATAACTCTGACACGCAGGTGATACCAATAAGGGGTGAGAATAACAAATGGATTGCTTGCACTTCACATTTTTCAGGGCTTTATAGGATGAGTAAGCTAACTTAGTTTTCTCCCCATGTGATATCCCAAGTGAAGACTTGGTTTCCACCTCTTATTCATCAGAGTGAGCACTATAGATATAGAAAATCACTCTTGTCTCAGTTCTGTCATAGCTGTAGTTGTGCTGGTGCCTGCAGCACTTGAAGATCTTTTGTGTGATTCAAGTTGCCTGAAATCAACCACTTTTAGGCTTCCCAAGACAGCTGTGCATTTGCTTCTGTTTGTCCTGCAATGCAAATACAGAAAAATAGAAAAATATCCAATCTTTTCCCAGCACTCATTTCATGGGGAAAATCTTTCAAAATTCTTGGGAAACCTGGGGCACTTTTAATTAAAAAAAAAAAACAAAACAAAACAACAACAACAAAGAAACAAACAAAAAACAACAAAAAATGGCACCAAATGTTAATTTGCTTTTAAAATATGTTCTATATATTGCTGATGGTGAACAGACTTCCCTAGTGAGGAATTCAGAGTTGCTGTTACGCTTTTACAGCAAATTGTCCCTTTCCTCCTGAGAAGACAAAGCTAAGGACGATGAATTAATCTAGATTAAAATTAGTATTTCTGACTTTTCTGGATTAACTTCTCTTATTCAAATTATTGAAAAATAAAAGTCTTCAGATAATATTTGGCCTGTCAAATGCACTTAATAAAATTCCTTTATTTTGGGAGACAGTATAAATTTTCATCATATTCCAGGAAGATTTTGAAAGTAGGAAGGAAAGGAAAGCTTTTATCTTCCTTTAAATAATAAAATAATAAAAATTATATATATATATATATATATATATATATATATATATATATATATATATAAAGATCGCAGTGCATATCCAGTACTCTTATTATTTCTTAGCTATCCTGTATGGCAATTTATTGATTGGTCAGTTTACTTATGCTTTGTGAATCCTTGTTTTGTGAAGTAAGACTTTTGAAGACTTTTGGTAGCATACTGCTGGGCTGATCTATGTTGTTGCCTTAAAGTTGCTTGCACTGGGGAAGACCTGTTTGCTACTAAGCAGAGGAGCCATCAGATTGGTATGGCATCCAGGGTGAGATCATGTAATCATAAAATAATTAAAGTTGGAAAAGATCTCTAAGATCATCTAGTCCGATTAATGCTGAGCACAGTATTTGAGGTGTGGCTACACTGGAGCTGAATACAGGGAATAATTCCCTGGACAGAATGGCAAAATATAAAACAACCACTTCTCACAGCTACTTCTTTGATAGAATCATAGAATCATGGAGTCTCCAAGGTTGGAAAAGACCACTAAGATCATCCAGTTCAACCGCTCACCTATCACCAACAGTTCTCACTAAACCATGTCCCTCAACACAACGTCTAAATGTTCCTTGAACACCTCCAGGGTCAGTGACTCCACCGTCTCCCTGGGCAGCCCATTCCTGTGCCTGACCACTCTTTTGGAGTAGTGTTTCCTAATGTCGAACCTGAATCTCCCCTGTGCAACTTGGGGCCATCTCCTCTAACACTAGTTACAGGAGAGAAGAATCCAACCTTCAGCTCACTACAACCTCCCTTCAGATAGTTATAGAGATCTTAGAAGAAGAACTTCATCTAGTCCTGCTTCAACAGTTGCATGGAATCCCACTCCTGGTCGCATATTTCATCAGCTAAACTTGACTCTCATTTAAACTTCTTTGATTGATCCAAGATAGAGAGCTGAAAGGAGATTGTCCCCAGCAATTCCCATCAGTTTGTCTATACGGTAAGGTGCCCAGGTACTTGCTTCAACACACAGGGCTTTATCCTTCAATGGTAACATCTGCCTGCTTGTTCTCCCAGCTTTATTTACTTACACAGAATATGCATAAGATGTGCTTCATGGTCAGGATTTTGAGTGTGGTGGAACCAAAATCTAAGGCATGCCAATCTCATGTAGCCTTCGCAGCCCTGTGCCACAGAACCAGGTTAGTGGGAGTGAGCTGTCAGGGTATGGCTATTGGTGCTGACTTTTTGGGTTGGAAACATAAGGAGTGATCACTGCCAGATTCAGGTGATAGGCAGAAGCAGGATTTGAAATACTTAGCTCTCTTTTTTACTTCTGGCAGCTATAACTGACCCCTGTTTCTAAACAGAAGATTTTATTTGCAATTTATAAGTCCCTAAAAATGATCTTAAAATTTTCTACTGTCTCTGCTTGGAGTCAGTGTTGTCAGAAATTGATATTCAGATGTGTCAAAACTTCTTCTGGATCCCAAAACATCCCACACAGGAAGGTATTCTATTATTGATTCCTACAGCTTTGCAGATCCTGTCCAGGTACAACTCCTCCTCATGACTGTACCTGCATTTAGCAAATCAGAGGTCCTGGGATGTAATGACTTCCTTCATTATGCTCTACTTTCTCATTTTCCTTCATCCGCATAATTCTCATGTAATCTTAACATTAAGGTTAGGTTCTTTTTTCACCACACTAATGGTAAAGTAACTCCTTTTTTCACATCATGACCATTACCAAAATTTTATAGGACATAATTTGTGCAGAAAAAACTTTTCAGTACAAGGACGACCTGTATGTACAATGAGAACCCAGAGACTTGGACAAAGATAAGAGAAACCTTAAGCTAGTCTAACTCCACATCAAGACACATTATTCTTGCATGAGATTATCTCTACATCTTTCAAATAAAAAGTACTTTTAAAAATAACATCATCTTTCGAATAGGTCTCTAAATTCTTGGTAAATTATATCCCTCCATCCTGAGCCTTTAATCAGAGTCCTATCACACTTGCCACCCAAAATTCTTGCATTTGTCATATCCATCTTCCAACTGCTGTCAGTAGCATTAATGGAGATCATTCAGAATCCCAGTAACTGATAAGCTGGTAAACGTTGCTAGACATAAATTAAAACTGATGGAGTGCATGATATCTCTTGCTCTATGACTATGTATAGCACACAAGACAGATCCTAATGTTAACATCCTGAGACACACCTAATTTTTGTATCCAAAAAACAAGCCCGGATAAAAGTTCTATCAGATAACTTCAGGATTTTCAAAGGGAGTTTTGGTAATTAAATTATTTTGAAACTCAGATTCTTTGAGCGTATGGAAAAATCTCTGTTTAAATATTTAGAATTAATAATATGAATTGTGTTGATGATAGAGACCTTGAGGGCTCATTTATCCTTTTATGATAAAAAAAATAATATAATCAACTGCTGGTATTCTGCAGAGACTACTGGAAAGAAAATACAGCTGTGCCATGCTCCTTATCCTTGGGGCTAAGGCCACTTAGATATGTAGTTATACATGAGTAAGATGAATAAAACAAGTAATGTCTCACATGATTTCAGAGGTAATTCACAAAAAAAAAAAAAAAAAAAAAAAAGATTTTGGAATTTCTGACGCCCATCTCCAATTTTTTGTTGTTTGTTATTTAGATAAGTGAGTTTCCAGACTGGACAGAGAAGCGTGCACTGTAGAAACCTGGAAAGGACTCAGTAAATACAGCTGGTACACAGTTCACTCCAAGTAGGCATTTTTATTTCATCATTCTCAAAGAATACAGAAGGCTATTATTTATATTGACACCTATAAAATATGCTATATAGGACAGTATTTAAAGTGTTCATAAAATTTTCCATTCATGCTTTTCAATTCAAAGGGAAGTTGGACATGACTACCATACAGACAAAGTGATGAGATTTTCCAGCCACAGCAAAGCTCCTCTAGCAGAAGCTACCTGCACAGTCAGAATCATCTCAAGAACAGCAGTTCTGTCACTGGAATAACTGTGGACGTTGACCAGCAGCATTTTGTCCACATTTTTTCTGCCTTGTCTGGCTCTGATCACTGAGTTCTACTGCTGTAACTCATGGAGAACAGGAAGGACAAGCTGGAGTACGCAGTGCAAAGAGAGATGAAATCCAGAGGTTTCCTGCTGTGATTCTGCAGTGCCAAGTTTCATTGGATTCAATTCTACTCTATCCTCATTTATATTGGTTTATTTCATTAAGATGAGCTATCATTATGGAAGACCAAGTCCCAGAAAAATTCCCTGGATTGTGGCAAAGCTAATTTAGTGCACCCCTCTGCACAAAGCCAGCAGCTTGGCTTGTATTGAGATATTGCTAAACTCCTCTTATCCCTGCCTATTGCACAGACACTGCAGTGTTATCCTACAGCTATAGGTAATGCAATCCAAATGATAAATACTCCTAGGGGAGAATTATGCACATCTAAATTAATTTGGAAAAAAAAATAATAAAAGAAAAAGAAGAAGAATAGAAAGCCATCTTTAATTACAGATCTTGCTCTAAAAGACAAGCCAAGATGTGATGCTGGACCACAGTCACAGAATGCAAAATGTTTTACAAAACAGCCCTGATGAGTTTACACACACTTTGGTCTGGTTTGAATGGGATCCTGCTTCCTAGAGAATATAGCCCTGCATTGCCTTATGACAGCAGCAGGAAAGGCATATGCACAAGATGGCAGGTAAACCCTTTGTAGTTTAGTTAAATTCAAGCACATTGATTTGGAGTAGGCTCCATATCACACAAAATGCAGAGGCTTCATTCATTTTAAAGCCACATACCAATTACATTCATCATATAGGCTGGATTGATGGGCTGAGGCTGGTTGTATGAGCTTCAGCAAGACCAACTGCCACGTCCTGCACTATGTCACAACTCCTGTTGTAGGGAACCTGGTTTGGCAGGGAGGTTGGACTCGATGATCTCTGGAGGTCACTTCCAACCCCTACAATTCTGTGATTCTGCGATTCTGTGCAATGCTACAGGTTTGGGAAAGAGTGGCTGCAAAGATGCACAAAGGAAAAGGATCTGAGAGTGTTGACAGCTGGCTGAATATGAGCTAGCAGTGTGCCCAGATGGCCAAGAAGACCAATGGCATCCTGGCTTGTATAAGAAGCAGCCAGCAGGAGCAGGGAAGTAATCATCCCTCTGTAATCAGCTCTGGTGAAGCTGCAGCTTGAGTACTGCATTCAGTTTTGGGCCCCTCACTACAAGAAAGACACTGAGGCCCTGGAGCGTGTCCAGAAAAGTGCAGCAAAGCTGTGAAGGCTCTGGAGAAAGAGAAGATGTAATACTTAGGGACGTAGGTTAGTGGGCAATGTCGGTGATAGGTGAGTGGTTGGACTAGATTATCCTAGAAATTTTTTCCAACCTTGATGATTCTGTGTCTCTAAGATTCTGTGAAGTGTTCCGTATAGAGAAGAAGAAATATGATTCCTTGAACAATGTTATTGGTGTGCTTTTTGTGAGTTCTTTAGTGAGTTCTTCTGTCCATCTCTATTTCAGTCAGTGAAAATCTGCATCTAACAGTTACAACCCCAGCATTTGCATCGAAGGACATTCTAGATAAAACTGTATGTGCAACTAGAAGGAGTCTCTAAAGGTCACTTCCTTCCATCAGTGTTCAGATGCTAATGTTTTCAAGGTGAAAAGCTTTTCTGGCATAACAGTAACAGAGAGGTACTCACATCTTTATGTTGTATACTTTTGTCTGCCTTTCTTATTGACTTAAATTTATAAGAAAAGGATGTACAAAGGGAAAAATCCGCTAATGCTCAGTGCAGCAGTCTGCTTGTTCTACACACAGAAGCAACCAGGTGACAGAAAAGGAACATGCTATTTTTAAAACAGAAAAGTGGCAGAGTTATCTGCAGGATGTTATTATTGAACAGGTAGATCATCAAAACCTTCCTAATAGTTGCAGAAAACCTCCTGGTGAGGTGATTCTTCAGGAACACCTCAGTGCAGTCTCTCTGGAACTTAATCATTTAGCAGGTCAGATTAAAGCAGATATTGAATATGAAAGGGGAAACAGTCTTCCTTCCTCAGTGCAACATCTGTTCCTTTTTTATTTTTTGCCAGAGGCAACTGTTTCCCACAGTTAATAAAATCAGCTGAATCCATTGAAAAAGCCCATGGCTATTCCTTCAAGTACAAGCATTTTGTGGAATTAAAACTGTTCAAATGATGTGCTGAGAATTTCTGAGTCTGTGCTTATCTGGAGGCTCAAATTTAAAATTCCAGTATAAAACCTTGTTCTCAAAAAGAAACGAGAGGAAAAAAAAACAACAGTCGAATGACAAAAACAAATAAATAACAACAGTTTAAAAGAAAAATCTCCTGGTGAGTCTAAGCTCACTGAACTATTTGTACTGTGGAGTTCATAAACAAGCAATACCACCCTTTCTTCAGTAATTACATTCATTTTGGGTTAATTTTTTCCCTACACTTTTGACAGGACTGTGTATAGAATGCATGTGTCTTCATGCATTTCTTCCAATGACAGTGTTGACTGAAATTGGCAAATGGTTCGCCAATTAACATGAGAAGCTGACCCAGCCACCAAGGCTCAGGAATATACTTCTAAGAAACTGAGTCCTTCACTGGCTTGGAAACCTTAGTCTGTTCTAAAACATTTAGACAATAAAAATTGTCATTTTTATACCAAACTTATAGCACTTGTGCAGTGCTTCTGAACTGGAGATCTCTAAAAAAAGCTTTAAGTGGGAGAGCACTGCGATTTTTCTTATTCGTAGCCCTTGAAGTTAAAGAAAGTGAAGAAATGGGACAGCATGGAATTCAGCCACATGATACCCAACTGCAGTGAAATTCTCTGAAGTATGCAACTACTTCAAATGCTGATCCCATAAACCTTCCTGCAAAGAAGTTTTTAGACATATACATATAAGAAAAAGTCTTAAGTATATATAATATATAAATTTGGTTGTAAATAATTAATATTTAATACAAAAATATTTGTACATAGTTACATTTTTTAATATAAATATGCACAAGTGTAATTGAAGAATAAAAAACCTCATTTGTAGAGATTTAAGACATTTGAGATGTAAAGGAAGAAAACAATATTCTGTCTGGCAAAGAAAACACGATACTCAATGAAAGCAAGAACACAAGTTGGTAATAAAAACTTCTGTTTATTTCTTACTAACCTGCCATGTTTGTTAAATCAGAGTTACAATTGCTGTTATAGCTGTTCTGGGAAACAGCTACATTTTCCAGTTCAGCATTCACAGTTCAGTAGCATGGCTAGACAGAATGCTGGCTCTCTACTTCTTTTCTCCTCCTCCTCTTCAAACATAGTAAATATAATAAAATGGGATGAAACAGAGCTATATTTATAGTTGTCCTCTAAAATACCAGGTTTATTCATGGAAAATTGGTCTTTTCCTCCAGGAGGGTTTCTCAGAGAATCAGAACACACTTCTAGGCTAAAGTATCAGTTCACTGTATTTGACCCTACTAGTTTCTTGTTTTCACTGAGGTAGGACAACACGATGACAAGCAACCGTTCACTTTTCCACTGATTGGTGCAATAACTGTCATTTAGGGATGCTGATGGTTTCCTTCCAGATTTTTCTTCTGTGGTGTCTAATAATGGAATAATGGAATGCCTTTGTAGGTTTTGTTTTGTTTTGTTTTGTTTTGTTTTTGTTATTTAATATAGAAACAGGGAAATGTACGTTACTAGCGATATACAGCTGGCTGGAATGTGGTTTAACATGCAGTTAGCACAATCCATCTCAGTGCTGCTTTCCGTTGCAAGTGGTTTTGTACACCTTTGTACACAGTTGGTCAAGAAGGGAAAAAAAATGCAGATCATGAGCTTCTTCCAGAAGATGACTGACATTTGAGAAGCTGGCTTGTGTCTACACAGGGGTCTACACAGCTCAGATCCTGACAGCAACAGCTACACAATGAAATGAAGAGTTGTAAGGAATCAATACAACCCAAAAATAAGTTATTTACATTTAGTTCTTTTTTTTTTTTCCAAAATAGTAGATAAACAAGGTTTACTGGAGATAAGGCAAAATCATGGTACAGTGACTGAGGAAATGTCCAATTGACTGCCAGACCAACAGTTACCCAGAGAAGCACAAGTAATGCTGAGTAAATGTTGGGAATTCTCCTTCAGAGATCCTGGAGGATATCTATTCCTGTGCAGTGCAGTGCACCTGGCCACTGATCAAGGAATAGAAGATAAAGACATCTGAGAAAGAGAAGTGGCAGGCATAGACTCTGACCAAACATGGGAGGTTGCCTTGAGTGAGGATTAGTTGGCTAGCATCACAGGCATGGGTTAGGGGTACTGTTGGGTCACAGCTTGAACTAGTGATTGAACACCTGGTGAAGGGCTGTGTCTGGCCCAGGGAACATAAGCAAACTGTTTGCACCTGTGCTCTCTAGGTGATCAGAAGGTGTAGACCCAGGGTGGCCTGGGTTCGTATAAGGGCCAACTACTGAAAAGAAGGCTCTTTTTGCACCTAGGCTGCTTCCTGTGAGGGAGTGTTGTATAGCTATAGAACCCCTTCACCAGCTGGGTGAGTTTGATTCTTCTTTCTGTATACAACTATTGGCCTGTCTGTAGGTACTTTATCTGGTAGTACCAAGAATCTGTCAGAAGTAATTTTGCTTCTTCTTAAACAGGAACTCGCTTGTGTTTGTGTGTGCCCTTGCTGTGTTGTGTCATTGAATTATTCAGACTCTAAGAGGCTTCTTAGATCAGTACTCCAACCCTTCTGTTCAGCCTTATCTCTTCATAACCATCAGTCTGAGAAATGTGCCTGTGGGAATGCAAGCATTCATAAAGAGAAGTGTAGTGGCATTTTGTGCTCTCCCACAATAATAGGGAGGCAGCTTAAAAAAGAGGTGATCTCAGAGACACTGATATCTAGGTATGTGAGAGACATTTGCATTTGACTGGGGCAGCTGACGTTTGCGCACCAAATGCTGAGTGTGATCCCACTAACTGGCTTCTTCGGAACAACAACAGTGCACCTTAGGTAAAATTCTAGCAGTGCAGAATGATCTCAGCTGACTGTGGGATGGGAGCATACCTGCTCTCGTTTTCAGTGACTGCTGAGCAGGAAGCCCAGAGTATGAGCAGAAGGCTGCAGGTGGCGCTGGGGGTCACATTTAGTCAGAAATGAACGTATCTTTATCTCAGTGTAGACCAGGTGTTTCTGTAAACAAGCACTTGGAAATGTGTTTGTCCTAAGGCAAAAGCATTTTACTGAGAGAGTTCCAAATGAGCTAAAGCTTTTGCTTATTATTAATTTTTTTTCCAGATCCCAGCTTTTATCACTTTCTCAGCTGGAATAAATCACTGTCATTTCTAAGAAGTTATATACCCTGTAGATTCAGTTTCTTTCAAATGAGCAGCTTCAATTTACACTCTAGAATTGGCCGTGGGAGTTAGCACTTTCCAGTGATGTTAATGTAAACTCACTTGTTTATTGTTCATGTGTTTTTGAATGGGAACTATCTTTATTATCTTCTCTTCTGTTTCAGCTCTCTTCTGGAGAGAATCAAGTGAAAATGGTTCTGCAGAAGTGACAGACATGGCTATAAGACTGAATGTTGTAATCAGTGAGAATGAAGGTAAAGGGAACAGAGAGACTGGTCGATTAATTCTGCTTGATGGGTAGGTATGGGACCTTAGAAAGAACCCTTGAGAAAACATATTTTGACAAGCATCTTTCTCTTGGGAATTTACATACCAGTATGTTTCATATTTTGAAGGCAGTTCATCAACCATTATTGCTTCAGCATTTTGCATCAAAGTGCTGGGTTAAAAATGTTCTTTGGAAGAAACTGCAATATCATAAGGGAAACTTTGGGATAGGGATTTATCTCAACAGCTCTATTCCAGTTTTGGATTATCAGAACTCCTCAAGAGCTATTTAAGTCAATGCACAGTTTTTTCTGTTCGGACAAAAACCTCTTTTCATGAGCTTCTTCTTCAACGCCCCTGTTCATAGAATCATAAAATGGCCTGGGTTGAAAAGGACCATAATGATCAATTCATTATCAAGGTATCATCAAGGTTTCAACCCCCCTGCCATGGGCAGGGTCGCCAACCATTAGATAAGGCTGCCCAGAGCCACATCCAGCCTTGCCCTGAATGCCTCCAGGGATGGGGTATCCACAACTTCCTTGGGCAACATGTTCCAGTGTGTCAGCACCCTCTGTGTGAGGTTGAGATGTTCCTAGAACAACACAATGGTTTAGATTGAAAGGAACCTTAAATATCAGCAAGCTTCAGCCTATCACAGGATCACCAAGGTTGAAAAAGATCTACAACATCATCTGGTCCAACCATCCACCTATCACCAATAGTTCTCACTAAACCATATCCCTCAATTGCCTTTGATCTTCCCCAGAAATATTGGGGAATATGCAGCATAAGAGTGAATGATTTGGAAAGATTTCATTGGCAGGAATCACTCCTTAACCACAAGTAACCTCCTTATGACTCAGGGGGCTCTGCTGGCTCTTAAATTCAGCTCTCCCTGTGCCCTGGGAGGGCTGATCTGAACAGCTAGATTCACAGCCCCTCCAGGTAAGTGCATACAAATGTGTATGTATGTATATATGTATGAATGTGTAGCCTGGTTATATAACTTCCTGAGGTCATGTATGTGCATGAAGAATAAACAACTTCCCATAAATGAAGTACACCTTATAAAATATTCATAACAAATTGTAAGTAATGCACTAGGCCTAACAGAATGAGAATGCTTAATTTATGTTGACAGAGCTAGTAGGTTGCAGTAAGGGTGTTATCTGCCAAAAGAGTAAAAAACTTCATCTTTTCTCATCTTCCTGAAGCTCATCTGAAAATTTGTTGCCCAAAAAAGTTCCTCTGATACATTGTGATCAGGATTTTTGGGTCAGAGCCCCTTGAGAGCTGTTGCTCTTGAGGACAGTATAGACTGATGCTGTACAAAACTTTGCTTCAGGATGTCTGCTGTGAATTCAGGAATGTGGCTTGAACATGTGGCTGCCCACAGCGTGCCAGTACTGCTAAGGGCTCCTCTGTGGAAAGCTTGGTTTCTGTGGTCAAATAACAGTATTGATCCATCCACAAGCTGGGGGAATGTGGCATGGAATTTATTTTTTTTATTTTTATTTATTTATTTATTTATTCGCCTCTTTTCTGAGGCAGAGATGCAGTAAAATTCATAGGAAAGAAATCCCCCTTATATATAGCCTAAGCATCAATTTATGCGATTACAAGCTGACAGATGACACAGCCAAAGTGACTTAGATTAGTGGGCTCCAAACACACTTGGTTGCTTTAATATCCCTTTTCTTTCTGATCTGATGTATTAGATCTGTTATGGGAGACCTTAACATTTATGTTATTTAACATGCTGGAATGATTGTATTAAGTCTTGGAGTCTGCTAATTTTAGGAAGATCAGGAAAAAAGGCAGTCAATCTCATGCTTTTTTTAAAAATGTGTTAATCTATATGCATATGCAGATGTGTAGTTAAATACAAGGTTATAACTTACCTCAGGGAAAAAAAGCTTCTAATAAGGGTATATTTGCAGCATAGTCACAGGAGTAACAGAATGCAAAAGTCATTCAGATCAAAAGACCAGCTCTTCTATCCAGATAGATTAGAACTGATGACAAAACACTGTAAAATCAAATTCAAATTGAAAAAATGGAAATTAGGGTGGGAGGGGGATTGGAAAGTTCCAGATGAGGTACAGACATTGAAAAATGTCAGTTTGATGTGACAGTGGGCAGCAGATCAGCTATAAATGATGATATTCTTAACCTTTTGCAACCTTGTGATGATTGCTTGTTGGAAAATACAGATGCAGAGGAAAACAGACATGGTTCTGCTGATCTGCAGGCACAGAAAAGTACTGTTGAGGGGTTTTGAGCTTTTCACCACTTACCAGAGCTGCAAATGCAGTGTGCTTGACTGTGCAATTGAATAGTTTTAGAAAACAGGAAGGAAGGACTAATGTGCAAGTACAGACAATCTTCATTATAAAATGTGTTAGCTAAGCTTGTTCTTAAACTTTCTGGAAGTTTTATTTCACTTAAAATTGGATTATTTCACTTTCTGGAAGTAAAAATGCAAATGCCATCTGTGGTTTGACTGCTTATGTACTGCATTGTTTGTAGTAAGATTTGATGATTACTTTAATATAGGCTGCAGCATGTTTTTAGCTTTCAGCATCTTGGTATTTATGATGACAGCATAAAAGTGTGATTGGAGATGTCTGCTTCCTTCTAAAATTTACAGAGGTTTTTATTCTGACTTTCAGCAGCCTGGAGTGTAGAGGCAAAGAGCAGTTATGTGGTGTTGTGGCTGTGGGAAAGCAGTGCTTCCAGGGATCAGGGTAGAGATGCCATGCTCTTAATTTGAGCATCCTCAGGTTGTCCCCCAATGGGGAGCAGGAGGAAAATTCTGAGTGTGAAGAAAAGTTATGGAGTAGCTCCAGGACCCAAAGAAACATACTTGTTTTGCTTTCACATATGAGTGTAAGTAAGAAGGGCGTGATTTTGCTTACTGGACATAAAAATGCATCCTAAATCTCGAAAAAACACTACACAGTAGAAATTGCATTGCTTGAGATTCTGAAGTAAGAGCAGGAAAGTATTGCAGAGAACTCTCCTGCATCAGAAACTGTTCGGTTAATGGATTACTGCTTGGTATTTTATTTTGGTTGTGGATAAAAAGTTGTTTATATTAAATGTAGATACTACGTTAAAAAGGAGAACCCAGGGTGGAAGAGTACTGAAATCAATGCAAATTAGGAGCTGAAGTTCTATAATGATGAATAGAGCTAGGCTGTTGAAGGGTTTGGATGTACAAGTTAAAAGATAAGAATTATGTCGCGTGGTTGGTTGGTCTCTTCCAAGGAAGTCATTAAGGTTATCACAGAGTTATGTTTGTAAAGTCTAAACACATACTTAGCGTGCATTAAAAAATGCTTGTTCAATATCACAGGAATGTGCATATTACCAGTATATAAAGAAGGTATCAGAGCAGAAAGCTTGATACTGCCCTGTTATGAAATAAGGAGGGAACCATCTGTTTCAACAGTAATTGAGCCAAGAAGTTGTTGCTCTCTTTAGCTGGTGATCTGATGTTCCCGGGGATGAATTCCTTTTGGCCAAAGGTAACTGTTATTCTTGTAACACCATTGGTGATTCAGCTCTCATGCTTCACTGACAGCTGCAGAGACAGCCATAGTTACTTTCTTTTTCTCTTCCCTTTAATTTCCCGTGGAAAGTTGGTCATTTAAAGCTGAAAAATCCAGCAGTGGAAATAACCCAACTATTCCATAGGATTCAGACTAATATGTCCTCCTATTCTGTTCCTGAGATACAGCTTAGTGGCATTTTATGATTGTTGATTCCCTGTACGATCTCCCATGATTTATTGGTCATTATTCTTTTTTTTGGCTGAATACCAAAATTTTTTTGGAGATGTGAGTACTCAGATGGCCTGGTGCAATGTGAGTAGTCTCATGTGAACGAACAAGACTGATTTTTCTCTTTATGATATCTGTAAAGTGCATAACTGGTAAGAAAACCAAGTTAGGAAAAATCTTACCATCAGACCTGGGATAAACAAAGCCCCTGTGCTTTTCATGGAGGTATACTACTTCATTATTTCTCTAACAAGTGTTCTTCTGGCACTGCCGAGTCTTACAAACAGGCTGGATGGTTGGGCTCAGAGTGTGATTGCTAATGGGATGTACTCTACCTGGAGGATGATGAGAAGCAGAGTACCAGAGGGGTTATACTGTAACCTCTTCTTTTTTACGTATTTGTCAGTATTATAGAGGAAACTGATAGTGTAACATCACTGGATGTACAGTGGGCACCAAACTGGGGATACCGGTCAGTATGCTCAAAAGCAGGGTTGCCATCCAGTTTGAGCTGGAGAGGCAAGAGGAACTGGAGAACAGGAAACATGTGAAATTCAGTAAGGGCAAGTGCAAAGATCTACTCCTGGGAATGAGGAATGGCTGGCAGTAATGCAGGCTGAGGATGGATTGGTGAGGGTAGTTCTGCTTGGATTGGAAGGGCTGCAGCAGCTAGCCAAGTACATGTGAGTTCATTGTGCCCTGACGGAAAGAAGGCCAATGGCATCCAGGGTGGTACCAACAGCAAGGCAACACAAGGCAAGCAAAATGATGTTTTCCCTTTATTAAACATTCTTTAAACCGCATTTAGTTTTTAGGTCCTCCAGGTTGTGTGTTTTTTTTTTTTTTTTTTTTTTGTTTTGTTTTAAAGCTGATCAACTGAAGTGAGTTCACCAGACGGCCATTGAAATGACTGGGGCACTTTCCTGTGAGGAGAGACTGCACTGCTTTTTTGGACATCCGATAGCAACTCCCCAGTACTTGAGGAAATCGCAGAGAAGAGAAAACCAGGCTGTTGACAACAGGGCATGGCAAGAGGAGTGTAGGCCTCAGGCACAGACTAAAATGAGAAAAGTTCAGGCTGAACAAAAGGGAAAACTTTTCCCCATGAGGACAGTGAGGCTGCCCAGAGCAGTAGTGCAGTTCCCGTTGTTGTGTTTTTTTTTTTTTCCTGGCTAAATAAAGCCCTGAGCAACTTGGGTTGTCCTCATGGCTCAACATAGTTTGAGGGGGCGGTAGATCCTCACAGTCCCTTCCAACCTGGATTTTCCTGCTTTTCTGGAGATGGTTCCTGTTACAAAGTAATTTGCAATTTAAATTGAGACCCAAAAAAAAAAAAGTAAACTAATCCTGATCAGATAGGAGATAGTAGCTTTGGTTTCTAGCAGTCTTAATATTTTGAAAATTAGGCTAAAAGTGAGGAAAAGCAGAAAATCTTGATAACAATGACCATGACCTATAAGGACAATACGTGGGTTTATCTTGACAAAACTCAAGCTACTTCTATCTGAGCAAGTGTTAACTATAGGCACTGGTGCCTCTACTGTATATGGATGACTTCCTATAAGGAAGATGTCAATGAGAAAAACGCAAATTTCAAGGAAAGCTACTGCTTTCCTTGAAATTTGTTGCTGTCAGAGGCCCGAAAGAAAGCATAATATGGGATGGGTATAATGTATTTCAGTTTGCCTTTTTCCTGACTTTTTTTTTTTTTTTTAACGATGCAGATTAGCCTGGAGTATACTTAATGTAATTATTAGGAATCTGCATTATGCTCTGTCTTAATTTTGCATTCCTGTGTCTGGGGCCTCTAGTCTGTGGACTCAAGTGCACTGTTATGTTATTATGGTTTCTAGATAATAATAATTCTAGATTATTATGGTTTCTAGTGATTACATATAGCCTACACAATGAATTTGGTTGCTACAAGCATTTTTACAGGTTCTTTAAACATTATAAAAGGAAAACTGTCTATTGGTATATGTAGTATCCATTACACAAGATTTTGACTCATCTCTTGTTCAGAAATATTGTCCATTATAAAAAATTTTAAATTACACTTATTCTTTCTTTTACTGTCAGTCCTGTCAGTCACCATTTCCCTTCAAATTTGTCACGTGGAAAAATGTATCACAATTGCTTATATCATTGTTTGTCATCTGATTGTCTTTACATTTATTTTGCACTTTTTCAAAGTGCAAAAGATGTGTCCAAAACTGTTCACACAAAATGTATAAACCTCTCTTGCTCCTGTGAAATATAACTGCTGTCATAGAAATCATCTGATATGTTTAATTCATAACTCGAGTTTTTAATCTGCTCGTTTGACCTTTTTGATATACTGTCAATAACACTGGTGCTTGAATAATGAATTTTATCTGTTCTAACCATTAGGCTGATTTACTACCTTCTCAGTGGGTTTTGAAAAGTGTCGTGTCATCCAGGTGGTACTAAAAGCAAATTATGCAGTGTGCTGGAGTAATATGGTAAATGTTGTCTTTAGCAAATGCCAAAGATATTGGAGCAAATACAATTACAGAAAAATTCACAAAATGCTTTTCTCTGTTCTGTAAACTGTTACAATTTTTTAGAACTTTTTTGAGGACTTTATGCCATTTTATGAATCCTCAGTTTCTCTACTCACATATGTATTGGAATGAGAGAGTCCTCAAAGTTTTAATGTGTCTGTGACAATGCCTTAGCTTGAGCCAGTATTCAGTTGAAAAATTGCATGAGAGTCTGTGAGATTATAATGGGTTTATGTGGCAAGGTTTTAGTAATGAGATGCTCTGTCCTTGTTTTGGCCTGTGGGCTTTTCTGTGTTTGTGTTTTTTTTTTTTTTTTTTTTTTTCTCTCCTCTTGTCCTGCTGAGGAGGGATTGAGAAAAGAGCTAGGAGGTGCTCTGGCAGCCAGCTGAGGTCAACCCACCACGGGTAGTATACGAAAACAATTTAAGAACCAGTTGGGGCAGAGGAGAACAACAGACCAAAATCTAGACAAATATAGCTTCATCCTGGTTTTGAACTACGTAATTTCTGACCGGAGCACAGTCGGATGTGAGTAGATGTGGTCTGCCTGAATACATTTACAGTTCTTTCACTCTTCCCAGCCACAGAGATAAGCAGTTGTAGTAGTTGATAAACTTAAGGGGCTGTGATCAGAAGCGCTTTTATATGTACCCTTGATCTCAGGATGAATAGAGATGTTCCACACAGCCCATACAACTTATTTTCACCCAGCATTGAATTAAGACTTCATTTTCTTTTCAACTTCTTAGTTTATCACAAGTGATATGTTCTTTAGCTGAGACTAAACTTGTCGTTTTAATGCTGAGGAATATTGCTGCCCTTGCATAAACAAATGTGATACCCAGCAGGATTTGCTCAAGGTCACAAAGCAAGCTGGGACAGATAACTTAGAACCTGAGGATCCTGGAACTGCAAAATCAGTGATGGGGTGCTCTTAGTGCCAGTTTGTGCTTATCATGGCAGGTAAAGCTGTAGCTATCTTTTCACCACTCTCTCAGTTGAATGTATTCCCTGCATGAAGCAGAAATCCCAAAAGTAATCAAACACTTCATCTCCTTTAAAATCTCCATGGTAATGCATGTGCTCAGGAGGGATTGCTGTGCAAATGATACCAAGCTAGAGCCAAACGTTTCTCTCTATGCCTTTTCTCTATCCTCCATGCTCAGCCTGGGGAGCTCCCCACACTGAAAATGCTGCTCTTAAATAAGTATACTGCAACCATGGTAATTCAAGATAAATTTTGTTTCCTCAGTAATCTGAGAAGTGCTATGGGAAATAAAAGCAGCTTTAAATACTCAACTCAATTTTTACAGTTCTCTATTTACATACTTAGTATATATATTGACATACAAACCCACACAGAAACATACACATGGATTTATAGACAGTGTTATGCATTTGCATAAGAAGTTGTGAGATTAGCTTAGATCAAATATATTTAATTGAAGATTTAACCATTAAAAATACGTTCTAAAAAATATGTATTTGCCAGTAGCATTTGAAAGAACGTTTTAATGGCAAGATCAAGAACAAAAATACTAACTAATTACTAAAACTTGGATCAGAGTTGAGGATTATTGTGACGAAACTTTTTTGTTGTAAATATATATTCACACTGCAACATAGAATAGTCAAATCAGAATGATGTTGTCTGCTTTTATTTTTTGATTGGAATAAATACATGCTGTGATAGGTTCTGCGAAGAAGAAAAACAGCAGAACTCTCATCCTCACTGCTTCAGTTATTTTTTTATACCTAACCATCTCTGTGCCTTTGGACAGTGTAAATCATGCTCGGCTTTGTACTAAAGTGCCACAATTCTGTCCCCTGGAGCAGCACAGAGCTAAGGTAGTGCACAGTCCCATGCACTGCTGATGAAGTTCCTGCTGGCTCTGCTGAGAGGAAGTCTTCAGTCACTACCACAGGAGGATAAATGCTCCTGTTGGCATTACAGTAATAGTGAAGGGATCAACAATTTTACAATCATTGTGTGTTCAAACTCATTCGTTTTCATTTTTTCAGTGTGGGTGCAAAACATCTTTTGAAGTCCTGGTGGACAACCAGCTGGATGTAAAGGAGCAGTATGAAGTCTGTTTGTATTATAGACATCTTGTTTTCACAGTTAGGAAGGATAGCTGTGCTACACTGAAGAGAAACTGTTTATAGAGAGGATCACAAAAGAGCATTTCCCTGGAGCTCTTGTTATCTACTTGGAAAAACTGCTGTCATTCTTCATAGGCTGGAAGAGGAGCAGAAGTGAGGCAATGGCTGGCAGTTTTGGACATAAACAGATTTAGTGAGGACAGGATTAAAACTCCAAGCATTCTTATCAGAAATGTATATGAATAGAAACTTTTTTTTTTTTTTAAAGAATGATGAAATCTATCTTAATCATGTAGTAGATAGTGACAGCTGTACGAAAACAGATCAGCTGTTTATAGTTGGTTTTATATTTCTCAGAAATCCACCTTGTTAGAAAACCCAAGGTAAGCTTTGGTGAAATGAAATAACCTTTTTATCATATTTCAAAAACCAGGGGCTCTTAGGGTAAAACCTTGATCAAGTGAAATAATTTTCTGATCATGATTCAAAGTGTGTCTCTTCATTCAAGTGAAGGACCAGTCAGTGCCACAGTAAAGAAATCTGATCTGATATGGTTTGTACCCTCTGATGAGCTGATGAATCTCATTATACAATGTCTGATGGTGTTATAGCTGTCTCCAAAAGCAGATAGTAAAGATATGGAAACTGCTGAACTACAAACAAGGGTGAGATTTCATTTAAAGAATGTTTATTCCTGTTCTGAAGGGGGGAAAGAAAGAATATAAACTCATCCTACTTTTCCAGTTTTGTTGAGTCTCCAAGGTGCAGGTGGTTAACAAAACTGCCTGTTTCTCAATTGATGCACGCTTTATTGAGACACAATTACCATGAAAATCAATAATGCCATTCTTGCTTTATGAACTGGAGATATTCTATATATTCTATGTCCCAACAGCAAAAACAAAATAATTTTAATCCAAAATTCTTTTTGGATTAAAAATTCTTGCATTCAACTGTAGATAGGTCTTGATGTTTTGGAGAAGTAAAATGTTATGACAATTTCAAAGTACATTTTGTTTTTCAAGATGAATTTTCAGGGAAAATAAACAGAAATAAGATAATTTTTCCATGCAATTAAATAGGTATATTGAGTGGAATTTTACACAGTTAATTTTAATAGATCAGTAAGATCAGCAGACCTTCCTTCTCTCCAGACAGAATATATTCCAGTTGGAGGAAGGATAAAAATAGGCATTTGTGAAATGCCAAAACTTTTTTGTATCCTGTAGGACAATAATGTCCTTGGAACACTAAATATATTTATTCACTATGGAGGGCTATCATTTGAAGCAGTGAATATAATTTTTTTATGCATAGCGTCAGAATCTACTGTGTACTGAACAGATGTGTATTTCTCAGGAGGAAGGAATTTCAGTTCTCAATTTTTCTTCCATATTAAAAATAACTTTAATATCAAGCTAGAGAATAACAGTACGAGTCTACAGGCGTGAAGTACTTGTCTGATCAAATAGAACAATGTGATTGTTAGAACAGTCGCAATGTGACTGCTCACATTTTAAAGGAAGCAAAAAACAAAGCACTCACGTTTATAGTGAATATATGCAAATTTATTCATCAAGAACTAATAGAAATCCTCAAAATTATAACATTCTTATTGCTCCCATAGCTATAGAAGTTATGCTTCAGTTAGGCACTCTTTGGAATCCAATTGACTGTATATTAGGTGTAACAGCAATACTTTCATCTAAAAAAGTTAGTGTCAGTCATTCTGTTTATAGCCTGGGCTTTTCTTCAAAGTGATCTAATAATTGAATGGAGTTCTTCTCTAAGTGCAACCTTTAAGTGAATGACATGATTTCATATAGAATGATAAAATTATTTGGGTTGGAAGGAACCTTTAAAGTGCAGGTAAAGTTCCAAACCCCTGCCATGGGCACAGACATTTCTCCCTAGACCAGGTTGCTCAAAGTTGCATCCAACCTGGGCAACCAGCTCATGATTAATTGCTGTAGAAAATTAACCTGTGGCTTCCTGATCCAGTAGCCATCTTCAGCACCTGGCCAGCCAGCCTTGCTGGTGTTTAGTCAGCAATTCTGCTGTTAGCTGTGGAGGAATTTTGGAGGACTAACTCTGAGCAGACAGCAAATGCTCAGTGCACTGAAGAAGTGCCCCAACCTGAGATGGGCTTCAAAGGTTTTTTTTTAGTGAATAAGAAATCTGTGACAGTTGTAGCATAGAGAGCTCAGGAAAAAAGAATTTCATTCTGGGTTGTGCTAAGTTGTCTGCAAATGAGCACTGGTGCCATGATGTGTATGGAATATGAACCCTGTGATGTTCACAATACTCCCCTAAACTAGACTTAAGTAGCTGTTTTCATTGTGGTGGCTGGCTTTGCTGTCGATGCTGAAAACATGTATGACTGTGAGTCGCTACCTGCCACAAGGCTTCTGTGGCAGTCCAGTTTTACAGGACAGGCTTTGGTACTTAATACTCATTTGAAACTGAAATTTGGGACTTATTTAATTTCTCTGTGCTGGGGAGAGAGAGTGGCTCAGTGACTGTGCTGTACAGAAGTAGCATGTGCTAGAAGGAGATAACAAATTTCCTTGCTGCCTGTGTGTTGGCAGGGGGTAGTTATGGATGTTAAATGCTTCTCGTTGCACTTCTCTATTAATTGAAAATTTGCAATATGGAAGAAAATTTGGCACAAAGTAACTTTGGAAGTTCCTGGCACATAAATATCAGAGGAGAGATCTAAAATGCTAGGGACTTTGATTAAGAAAACTGAACCAATGTGATCAATTGATACTGGGTGACAATAATATAGCAGTAACTGGGTCATGTTGGAAGTGAAGCTCCTGTCCTTTATGCAGCTGGCTTTAGGGTCTAAGTGCTTCACCACTAAGAGCAGGAAAAGTAGTTTGTGGGCAGAGATGAGTATTCTTCATCTTCCCATTTGCTTCTAATTGAGTCATTAAGGCCACGATGTAGCTGTTACACGTCTAGAGGCACCTAAATATAATGTCACTGTAAGTCCTAGGCTTCAAGACTGGCAGCTCTGGTCCTGCTCTGCAAACAGGGAGTAGGCTGGGCTCTGCATGGCACTGCCTGCAGCCAAGGGGTGTCTCTGGGGTCTCTGGTGTGCGCCCTTTCTGGTCTCTTTGATCAGCTACTCAAGAAGGGAACTGTTCTCATCAGGACTTGAATCAGTGCCTGCTTCAAGGCTTGAAAGTGTCCTGAGTTAATTTTAGTGATTTATTTTTTAATCTAATTTTGCTTGCTTCACAATTTATATTGAGTCAGAGTCTGTCACTGCAGTTTACTTTCCAGAATATTTCACAGGATTTATTTTCTTTTTTCTTTTGCATACATTACCCTTTAGAAATAATACTTTCAGTGAAAGTCTGCCATCACTCTTGAGGATTACTCTCTCTCCCCTCTGATTTAAGATTGTCCTGAGACTTCTGCTAGCTTTAGAAATCTGTTTGTAAAAAAAAAAAAATAAAAAAAAAAATAAAAATCTTTAGTCTGTATTCATTTCCTTAACTAGAAAAACATCTAATCAATAAATTAATATACTAAATTGTTCTAGCAATACTGGTCAAGGGAAAAAAACAGTAATACACATATGTAAAAAAGATCTTTGTTTTAAATCCTTGATTCCTCTTTCCTACTGAATTTTCAAAAATGAATGTAGGTATAAAGCATCTCTTATGTATTATTTCTTTAAAAGTATTTTTTGTAAGATTTCTCAGAAATTTAGTATAAATAAGGTTTCATAAATGTAACTAAAATAAGAAATAGATGGTAAGTACTATCAGTACTGTGAAATGTGAAAATATGACAAAGAATGCAAAACTGATTAGGTAGGACTGAAAAAGCATGAATGTTAACATGTATTTTAAAATTACAAAGTAAATTAACTAGAGTTTAAACAGGGAAGCAAATAAATTGCTGAGCAGAAAGCAATTAACATTCTGTTTTATGAAGATATGAGTAAGATATGACTTTTTTAGAATGCATATGTTCTGAAGAAACTTCTAGTTAAGTTCAAAGTTGCAAGTTGTTTGCTACTGTTTTTAAAATTTATTTTAAAACCGAGGTAACGCTGATAATAGTTTTTCACACTGTCAAAATCCTGTTTTGGATGACCAGTGGCTGACATATGAGCTAAATGATCACTGCTTGCAGAATGGATGCCAACATGTCATACATACTTTTCTTAGGAAGCTTAGTGACTTTCCATGGCAGCAAAAAGGCAACTAGCTTCTTCGATGTTTCTTTATCAAATTTTACTTAAGACAAAAAAGCTTTCAGATCTGTGGGATTTCAGCCTTCCAGAGGTGGTGTTTAAAAACCTTATGACAAAATGAAGCAACGCTTCTCTCAGTCATCACTTTTCCCCGAGGATGTATCACATCAGCTGATGCAAAAAGGGAGCAAGAAATTAAATAAGGTGCAGGAGCTTTTTCACCATTTTTGCATGTGACAGAATTGCAGAAAATGTTTATTCTCAAAGGCAGCAGGTTTGGGTGAAGAGCAGCAGGTGCCACCTGGCTTTATGCCCCAGAATTAGACCTTGTTGGCTTGCTAATGAAATAGCATTTTCTGTGCTGTAATAGAGCAGCGATGTTTCAAGTTCTTGGGATTTCTGTGAGCTATTCTGGTTCAACAAAAGGAAAACTCATTGCAGGGTTCATCCAGAAGCAAAGAGGCTTTCCACAACTAATTTCTTTGAGTTTTCATCATGTGGACCATTCAAATCTGTAGACAAAAGTGAAGGAAATTGTGACCCACCTCCTTGGTTTCCACAGGCAGCTTTTTATAAGTGAACTGAGCTAACAACTTTATAAGTTCTAAAAGTTAGTAGATAGCTAACAGAGTATAATGCACCTATTAAGATATGACTAATTTTGTAAATTCAGCTTCTCTCATTAGTAGCTCAAATGGTAGTCCAGATAAGAGGCCAGCAGAAGAATGCATTGATATATTCTTCAGAAGATATACATTACACTAGTTTACTCTAACTGATGATAAATGAAAATTCTAGACTCAGAAATGGCTATCAGTCAATCAGTCTTGTTCTTCAGTCTTAAAAATGGAGGTAAAGTTTTTTTATTCTGTTTTCTCATCTATTTCAAATCACTCTGCTCTGTGACATAGCTCATTGCTCATTCCCAGCTGCAGAGAGCAAGAGCATTCTCATTATTGTACTTCCTGCCCCTTTTAATGAAACCACCTTCAGGAGAAAAAAAAAATCTTTTTCTGAAACCCTTGTCTTTTTCATACTAGTTTTTAGTGTTTCTTTTCCCTCTAGTTTTGACCTGTTCACAATTAGCCAGCATCTCTTTTCCTGCACTGAATGGAAACTGGCTGTTCTTCAATGCCCTTGCTTCATTTCAGTGTAGCTACAGTAGATGAGGAAAGGATCTTGTTCTTTCATAACAACAAACAAAGCCTGAGTGCAATAAAATACATTTCTTTCTAATGTATATTTTCATTTTTTTGAACTGTCTTGTAGATTTCTTCCCTTTTCTGAAACAGTTTTTTTTTTTTTTCTAATCTACTTATTGCTTATACTGCTCTTCACTGGTTTTGTTTTAATTTGAAATAAACCTCTATTTATCTTTAAGAAGTAGTTTCCTCTATTAAACTAGTCCTGGATGGGGTAAAACTTCAGTTAGGTATTTGTTGACGCATATAGTTAATTACTGACTGTTTATTTGTTTTTCACTAAATTTGCTTGCCTTTGAGGCCTTCATTTGTTCCACATTAATTCTCTCTTTCTCAGTGATTCTCCATTTCAGACTCCTGTGTTCAAACATTCTTCATCTTCCTCTTTTGTAAGGCAGAAGTGATGAATCAGCATTTATGCTGCAAACTGTCACCAGATTGCACTTACCAAGAAAATGACTCCCAGTCATTGCTGGAAGCTAGAATTGTAGAATAATAGAATCTCAGAATATCCTGAATTGGAACGGACCC
This sequence comes from Lagopus leucura, assembly GCF_019238085.1. Lineage (NCBI taxonomy): Eukaryota > Metazoa > Chordata > Aves > Galliformes > Phasianidae > Lagopus > Lagopus leucura. The sequence continues at coordinate 52,817,226 of NW_024962263.1, read as the reverse complement.
ACAAGGATCACTGAATCCAACTCCTGACTCCACACAGGACCACCTAAAACTCAGACCGTATGTCTGAGAACGTTCTCCTCTGTCTTGGAGAGACTGTTCCGGTGCTTGGCCATCCTCTGGTGAAAAGCCTTTTCCTCATATTCAACATGACCGTTCCCTGCTCCAGCTTCATGCTATTCCCTCAGGCCCTGTCAGCAGAGCCCTGTTCAGTGCTGCCCCTCAGCTCTTCTCTGGGCTGAGCAAACCAAGGGAGCTCAACTGCTGCTGCTGCTCTGCACACATCTCCACTGTAGGGACTTCTTTCTCTAGAAATGGGAAAAATTTCTATGCATTTTAACCTCTTTGAGACTAATTTCTTCTTATGGAATCTTGACGCCATTGAAACCAGGTGGTAGTGCAGCCCATTTCCAGAATAGTATCTTCTTTTAAATCCCAGTTGCATACAGCTGATTAATGGTGAAACCGTGTCATGATTGGTGGTACTATATTCTTATATTCTTATTTTACTGCAGAATGTCTACAGTACAGAAGGTATCAGATTGAACATATAGTTTTTAGGTTAAAAATGAAAGAATTAAATACCCTTCTCCCTGTATTTCCTAGTGAGTTTTAGACCCATTGGACAGTTTTAATTCTGCTTGTAAATAATAATAATAATAATAATAAAAAAATCAGATGTGAATGAGTTTGAAATTGGACTGTTAAGCAGACAAGAGGGCAAACATTAGGAGCCATAAAGGTGTTCTCACTTAAGAGGTTGAAAATGGCTTTACGCAGGTTGGGAGCTGTTCCAGTACTACTAGCACAGCTTATTTTATGTATATTGATGAGCTTTTAGAGGTCTCCATGATGACCACTGCCCTGACTTGGCTTAAGTTTGTTATCTGGGGCATAGTGCCCTCTTTTATTATTATATTGTGAAAATACTAACAGATAAGTATGCATGCCTAATTCCTTCCAAAGTAAGTATACTTGAAAATGCACTGTATGATTAAGTGTTTAATAAATCTGTGCTTTCCAAATGTTGGCTTGAGCATCATTTATTTACTTGGAACAGTGCTTATCTACCAATCCATTACTGCCTCTAAGTCTGTGATGGAGTGGTTCTCTGGGAATGGCATGTTGATTAACTTCAGTATCAACATCTTGCTCTGCGTTTTTCTCTAGACTGGGAATATGTCATCTTTGTAGAACAGCTATAAACTATGTGAGCTGCTCTGAACATAATGCCTCCTATTTTGTTATATCAGCTCACAATGTCAGAGATGTATGTTGATGGTGTGGCATTAGAGGCTGAATCTTCTTGCTAAAATTCTGTTGCATTTTGTTGCTGGGTGACAGATGGCAGCAGAGGGGCAGTCTGAAAGAATGTCTTCTGACATGAAAATGTGTATGAAGCAAAGGAGTGTCATTAAATTCCTCCATGCAGAACACATTGCATGCATTGACATTCATTGATGCTTGCTGAACTTTTATGGAGATCGAGCAGTGGAAGTGAGCGCAAAGAGGTGGTGGGTGGTGTTTCAGCAGAGATGACAGCAACAGAGGTTCACCTCTAATGGTACAGATTTTTATGTGTGGCATGCAGGCTCTTGCTGATCGCTGGTGAAAATGCATAGCTAATGGTGGTGACTACACTGAGGAGTATTTTGTAGCAGGGAATTTGCTCTGTCAAATATGTTATTGTACTCTTTGTGTCTGTTGTAGTTTCCATGGAAATAAGAGCCATCGCTTCTTGAGCGACCTACATAGACATGTATATTATATGGGTTTATAGCTTTGCATTCTAGATTAGGCATGAATGTTAAGTTAGCCTTATTATAAAATAAATATTTGTTACACATACATTTTTCTGGTTTTTAAAGATACCACTGGATATCCATCCTTGCTTTTCCTTTCAAACATTAAACACTATATTAATCAAACAAAGATAGTAGTCTTTAAAATGGAAAACAATATGATTTCATATTAAATATTATTTTCAATAGAGAGTTACAAATAATTGTTATTTTTTGTAGGTTTAAATATAAGCACACAAATGTCAGTGCAAGTGTCCTTCCAAGCAATTCACCAAACTCTTCTGGAATCTTAAATGTCAGGTGGTCCATGTAAGAGCTGGATGAAATGCTGTCTAAAATTACTATGTTAAAGAAACAAACAAACAAAAAAACCCAGGATAAACAGTTAAGGTATAATTAAATGTAGAAAATTTCCATCTTCCACTTGTTAAACATTTCTATGTTTTCTAGAACACATAAACAATGGACGTTGTAGATACGATCAGATACAGTCATGATGGTGAAGCAGCCAATGGGTGTTTTTCTGTTAGCTGGAAATTTCTGAAATTTTTCATCTCTTTTACTGTAACTTTTCTTACCTCAGTTTTATTTATTCTGTACTGGAACTATGTAGCCAATTTGTGAAGCAGTGACTGTTCTCTTCTCCAATTACTTTTTGGATCAAAAACTGCAGGGTCCTGAGGGGAAAAAAAAGTGGAAGGAAAAGCCAGAAGGAGGGGAAACAAGCCTTCAATTGAGGATAGATTTCCTGAAAAAATCTTTGTTTTGCTAATGCTAAAAAAGAAGTTTATTTCAATAACAACTCCACTGGATAACCAGGATAGTGTTGGTCACACTGCTGAGTACCTGTAGGTATCAGGGCAGCAAAATTGATAAAAAGTGCAGGACTTGAGAGGATAATTTTCTTTTTCAAATTTAATTTCAATTTTTTTACAAGATTTTTCTTAAAAGCACCTTTATAATAAACATATAAAATATTATAAAAGAGGTTAATTTGCTCATCTGCTTTGTAGTGATGTGAATAATAATGCAATCTATGAGCTTCTGAGCTAAAAAGGAAACATTAATGTGATTATTGAACATTTTTTCCTCGTGAGTTGTCCTGCTGAATAATACTTGTAGAAGAAAAGGCTGGATAGTTTGTAAAATGGCTTAACAGAGAGAAAAAGTAAGTGCTCAGTAAAAGGAAATTTCCTGAGACCAGAGAGAATAGTAGGCTGTGTTAACAACACTGGATGAGTATGAGGGCCTTGATTACAGACGTAGCTTGTACAGGAGTTTAAATCTTCAGATCTTTTCAGTGTCACTTGGGAAAAGCTATGCCTGACAGTTACACCATCCTGGTGGTCTTTCCTGCCTACACCTATCAAATTCATACAAGTTCCTTTTCAGAATTCCCAGCATTGACTGAGGCCACTCTGTGATGGTATCCTTTCCTTATTCTTCAGAAACAGCTCTTACCTGTGTCTGGAATCGCTTTATTCTGTTTGAGTATCTTCCACTCCACTTCCAGTTCATCTGTTTGACCACTTTACTTCAGATAAACCTTCCTCCTAAATGTATATTGTATATTGAGTTACTCTGTGTGAAACAAATCTTCTGAGAACTCCTGTCTTATATTTGGATTTTGGAAAACCTTAGGGAGATATGCAAATCTTTCTATTTTCAGCTAGATTTATTATATGTTATTCAATTATTGTGTGCTAAGTGAGAACTAAAAATAAGGAAATACTAAGAAAGAAATGCTGAAGTTGAATAGGAAGGAAAAAGTATTTAAGTAATCATAACTGCTATTTTTACTTTTTCTGCTCACAGTACAAAAAAACATAAGCTGTTTCCCTAGGCTGCAATCTCTCTCACGATATTATCATTAGAAATCAGTTTTTCCATACTGCATCTGCAGTATTAGTTCTTATTTCAAGCAAAGGCCTAAAGCCAGATACTTTTGTCAGCCTCTGTCTTCTCCTTTGTCCAGTCTATCCAATCTGATACCCCTCTTTCCCTTCCTTTCCTTATTTCTCCTCAGTTGTGTTGAGCTGAGGTCTAGCTGGTTCTATGGTGATCTCACTTTCCCAGGTCTGTCACGTCTCCTCAAGACACTTGCTCGGTGAGATTTCCAACAGTTTTCAACATAGCACTATTTCCAGAAATTTCCATGTGAGTTATACTCTTAGCTCAAGGTGACACTTTTTGAAAATGTTTGAAGTCTTTCTCCTGGTGTCAGTCTGGAGTGCCTGAGCAAGAAGCCAAGGTAAAACAAACAGATCAAACTTGTTCTCTGAAGTGCTTTAAGTACTTTTCTTCTATGTCAATATACCTTAGAAGCTAAAGGCAGAAAGTTTGCATGAATAAACAAACAGAGCTAGTATTAAATGTTATCAGAAAACTGAAAAAATGATGTCTCGAGTAGGACAAGTGTCAGAAGTCGCTATGTATTGCAGCAGTGTCTTTGGAAAGCTTTTCACTGGGGGTATGGAAAGGATTTGAGGAGAATCCCTCCTGCCCTGCCCATTGCAAGGGAAGGTTTCTCATTTTTCTCCAGGGATTACTGCTGATGCTATTTTGTAGAGTAATGCTGGTGAGGGCACGGATCTGTGCTTATTTGGCTAAACTTGGTGATTCATTTAAATGACTTGATTCTGCCAAATAATTTTAATTGTCAGAGTCATAAGGAACAATTAAATGGTGAGGGACTTCTTATCAGACCATGATGACACAAGATAAGGGGAAGTGGCTTTAAACTGGATTTGGACAGAAATTCTTTACTGTGAAGGTGGTGAGACAGTGGAACAGGTTGCCCAGTGAGGCTGTGGATGCTCCCACTCCGGAGGTGTTCAAGGCCTGGCTGGATGGGACTTTGAGCAACCCGTTTTAGTGGGAGATTTCCTGCCTATAGCAGGGGATTGGAATTAGATGATTAAAGGTCCCTTCCAAACCAAACCATTCTACAATTCTATGAAATGTGTCAACCTTTCTTATTTTCTGGTTTTCTAATTTCTTGGTTACATTAAAAGGCTCACAAGGCTAAAACACTTAGAGGATTTGCCATCTCTCATGTATAAATTCATTATTTCTAAGAGATCTTTCTCCAACTTTAAATATGCATAAAGACTTACTGAAAGGTTTTAATAGACCATGTGCAATTCATGGGAAATAAAATGGAAATTAGAAAGGAAAATTACATTTTTATAGTTGTTGTAATTGTTATTTATAAATTTCAGTGGAAAATAGCAATACATGTACTAATTATCAACTAGATACGTGTATTTTTTTATTTGTGGAAACAATCTTTTTTTAAGACTGGCACTTGGTAAGCCATTAGTACTACTATTACTAAATTTCTGAAGTTATTCTTATCCACACTGACTAGTAAATTCTTCTGTCGTAAAGTTGTAGAACCAAGAGGCCATGTTTTTTTTATCAGTAAAATTTCCATTAGTCTGTATTTTAATGCATTTTTCATATCCATCCTTTCAGTGAGGGTGGTGAGGCACTGGACCAGATTACCCAGAGATGTGGTGGAAGCTCTGTTCCTGAGGACAGTCAAGGTCAGCCCGGATGGGACTCAGCAACCTGATCTAGCTGTAGGTGACCCTGTTCATTGCAGGGGAGTTGGACTAGATAGGTTTTTAAGGTTTTTTCCAATTCTAAGGAATCTATGATTCTATCCCCCTGCAGGGAAAAGAGACATGTTCGAACTATGGAAGAGACTAATTTGCTGGATCTGCATGTAGTGTGAAATACTAAGAATAAATATTTCCACAGGATATGGTATTAGGCATGCTTTCACTTTCCATCCTTACTGATCTGGAATCACAGAAAAATAACTTATGATGTAAAGGTTCAAAAGGATTAACCTAAAGACAGTTAAGTTCTTACATTTTCAAGTGATAAAATCTGCAAAAGAATAATGCTAAATAAAACTGCCCTTCAATTCGTTGAAACAAATTACAGAAGAAACAGTCTCTGTAGAAAGTAAATGTTATATAGATAGGATTACTATTTAATCTGATGATCATTAGGTTACCTTAAATGCACAGTAGTGATTGAGTTATCACAGTTTATCAATAACCATCTATTGTATTCCATTATTTCTTCCTTTAGAAAGATGTGCTTGGTATAACACGCTAACTTATGGCATAAAGTCACAGCTGCATGGAATGACAGGGACAGCAGGTGACCCAGGAAAGCCAGTAGAGCTAACATCCTAACGCAACCATGGACATGTAATCTGAGGGTCGACTGGAACACACCATAAATCTTCTGATTTATGACAGTGCTGAGGGACCCTCAGCTGGTAATTGCATCATAAAGGCTTATCATAACAGGGTTACTAAGAAAGCTTCCATGGCAACATCTACAAAAGAAAACCTTCACCTACAACAGTGTGTGTGTGTGTGTGTGAAAGTAAGTGAGAGAGAGAGAAGCATTTCTGAGGGTGCCAAAATTAATCTGACCAGCATGGCTGGGCTAAGCACTAGCAATAGCAGTGAACTACCAAGAACCCTGGTTATTTTTGTTGTCATAAACATACAAAAAGAGAACATCTGTACAAGAACTACTTACCAGTACTTAGTACTCGTAATTAATTAGTACCCCTTTCTCCCCCCCGCCCCCCAAGACACAGACATCCAGGAATGTAACTTTTTCCTGTGGTCTTGAGTTCTCACTGTTTTATTTTGTTATTATTTTTTTTTTCCCCTGGGGAAAATGAAGGTACAAGGACAGAGGCCTTTGCCTGAGTTCTTCTGCTTTCAGATGGTTCATTCTTGTATTCTTCAGACTATATACAACATTTGGAGAGTCACCTCTACTTCAGAAGAATGGCTCTTGACTCTTCTTTCATCCTGTTCTTTCCCTAAAAGATAGTCTGCAATTTTCAGGACGGTTGATATTTCAAAAAAAAGAGGAGAAGTTGACAAGAGGTAACCTTAGTTTTTCTGTAGAGGAGAAAGGAAAATACCTCATTCTGATTCTTGATACTCATTAGACCTTTCTGTGAAACCTAGGCCTTCATGTTCTTGGAACCAGGATTTATCTCTGTAGTTATCAAAGTCTTTGAAACAGTGTTCTGTGACGTTGTGATTTCTGAAATGATGCCGTATGGCTCACACATGCAGCATTAGGAGGGCGTGGATTTTGTAATGCTGCATTATTATTATTTTTATTTATTTTCCCTAAGAAAAGAAAACTTTATTGTATTAACTGAATTATTTGTGGTCATAATTTTGATGGAGAAAAGTTGCTATATTCTGTTATGAAGAGGAAATGGAAAGGTTCTAGGTGAGAATAAATATGTTACTGGTAGTACACAATAAGAACAGGCTCACCTTAATGGACTGACAGCCCTGTAACTAGAGCATTGGATTAGCATGCAGGAGAGCAAGACAGTCAATATATTTGCATGGCACAAGGAGGTGAGCTCAGCTTTCTACGTTGTCAAGAGTTTCAGCTATTAGAACAGGGAGCTACCTATAATTTTCTGAATATTTGTTTATCTACAATGGACTGGCTCCAACAGGAGAGGCTAATGCCTAAAGGCATAATTTATGTAACCCTTACCACCAACTCATTTGCTAGCTCATTCTCCCCCACTCTCCCTGTATGTGTAAATCTGCATCTGTCTTCAGTCTTTCATAGTGAAAAAATGTTGTTGAAATAGATATTTTCAGCAAGAATGGATACAAGAAACTCAGAAGTCTCTAACGGGCTATTAACAGATGTTGAGCTTTTCTGACACGAGAAAAAGCTGTTCTCACACAAGGTATGGTCTTTGCCAGCTGATCATAGGACAGTCTCAAGGAGTTGTGTAAAAATGCTTATACACATCCACAACTTCTGTTATTGTTAACTGTAAGTAAATTTTTAAGACTAACACTGACTTTAGTTACGGTTATAGATACATATAGATGCAGTTTTCTTAGAAAAAGTGCATATCCTTATATTATCCTTCTCTAAGAAGTGTCTGTGCTCATTCCCTCGAAGGTGAGTATTTCTTGAAAGAGTTCTTGTTGTAGGATGGAAATTAACCAAAAGGTTAATGTTGTCAGGATCATTACATGTTCACACGAGATATAAGTGTGTCATGTCTTCTGAAGTTATTCAGTGATTCTTCTGCACCAGTTGAAATAAGCACTTCTCTGCTGTTTCATACCTTGTCCTTTGATAGTCTGTGGAAATAAAACCCAGATTGCTCCAGCAAAAACTACTGGCTGTGCAAAATGCTTGACTGGCCAACTGTCCCCATTGGCAGGAAGAAGCAGTTTCTGTCATTCTAATGATGTAAATAGGGAGTCTTAGATAATAGTCTTAGTAATACCACACTGGTGTCTTCTGTGAGAGCATGCTATTGAAACAATTAAATGAAAACTATTGGGCACTTAAGTACTTTGTATTCCTGAGGTTTCAAAAGATCTTTGCATTTGCTAATAATAAGTAAGCAATTAGCAGTCTTATCACAATTGAAAAGTACTTTTGTGAACTAGGTGGTATGGGATCATAACTTATTCAAATAAAAAAGAACTTCCTTGGCATCATGTACTTTATGAATACTGATAATTATAGTAGTAGGCAATTATTAAAAAAAGAAAAAGTGAAATTTAAAAAAGGTGAAGCCAAGTCATGTGGATGTTGTCAGAGTAGTGCCTTAGCTTCTGCTCATTTTCTTTATTCCTCTGCCAAAGTCTTAATTTACAGTGGATGTTTCTTTTTGGTGCCATTTGCTTGCCCTGATGCTATCTGTACAGCTCTTCTGTACATTTTGTTCAGCTTGGATTGCCCTTTAAATTTTTGTGTGTTATAAATCTAGTGAGATATTGTTCTTCTCTCTGCTTCTCCTTGTCTTTTACCAAAGAAATTTTCAGCTTGATACTTTTACTCCATAACCCATACTGCTGCATTTAATAGCACTACATGCAGCAAATGATGGCAACTAAATTGGGCATTGATATTTTATGGCACCCATTTAGTACTCTTTGAAGTGAAGCACAAGTTTTCCAGCTTGCTAATCAATTGGGCTGTAAGCAACTGATCACAGACACATTTTCTTCTCGCATCATTTATTTAAGCAAACGTCTCACACGTCGCACTTCCATATGCTGCAAAGCATTGGCACGGGTTTTCAGCTTCATGTCTGCAATTAGTAAGCTATGATTTAGTAACAGTGCCAAAAAATACGCATTTGTGCACTTTATGACATACTCTAAGAGAGCTGAAGCATCTTTCAGTCTTTATGTCCTAAGAAAGGCAGTTGTTTCACTCATTGAGGAAACAGCTTAAAGTTTGTGTTTATCTCTGGCTTGACGGCAATGAGCACTAACGATGACAATGATAATAATAACAGCAGTAGTACCTGAGGAAAAACCGGATGGCCGCGCTGGCACTGCCAGGCAGACGGATGGGTGGTGGGGGAAGCCGCCGAGCCACCCGCTTCCCCTCTGCCGCAGCAGCGGGGCGGGCGCGAGGCCGGGCCGGGCCGGTGGGCAGCGGGGCTGCGGCGCGGGGCACCGACACCCTCTGCTGTTGCTTCAGAAAACAGCGCTCAGCGGCAGAACCGACAGCTCTTTTGGGGTGACACAGCAGCGGGAGGAGCCGGTAGCATAGCTGGAGCTTAGGTGTGCTTGCAGTCAGTATCGGATAACGTTTAGGAGCTTTGCTATGTTTCAGTGGCTCTCTGCTCTTGCTAGACGTAACCTCTCCGAGTGGCTTGCTTCCTCAGGCACCGCCGTTCTCCCAGGGCGGTGCTCAGCCCTTTTTTTTCCATGCGTCCCTCAGACTGCCGGCTTTTGGTGCCCTGTGGCATCTTTGGGCTTCCCCCAGGGCCTCGCGTTTGAGGAACTGCCTGTCAGCTCTTAACCCTTTGCTTGCTGATGCCCAAATAAATTAAAAAAATAACAAACCCTCAAGCAATTCAGGGTTTGCTGTGAATCTGTTTGTGCTTTAAACGTTCCTTCTTTTCCTTCACTCTTGCTCCTGCACAGCTTTGCCTTCTGTGCCTGATTTTTCACCATACTCATTGCTCTCAGCATCACTCTTTATGTACTCTTCACTCCTACAGGCTCAAGCAGGAGCTCTATCAGCTGGGTAATGAACAGAATTCGATAGGCGGGAAGAAGGGAACTGGGGATGGTTTGCCTTCCCCACTCCGTTCTGGAGTCAGCAGAGACTGGCTTAGTCGGCTGGTGCAGGCAGAGCCTCTTATTCTGAGAGCTAAACTCGCCATTTTTCATCTCATTGTTTAAACAATTAATTATGTGTGACTGAAGATACCAGAGGAGGTAGGAGAGGCAAGGTTCTGGAGTTATATATGTAAAATTTGCTTTATATGCTTTGCTTCAGCTGAATCTTTGTTTTCAGACTGATTCTTTTTATTCTGGGCATTTGAAAACTGAAAAAAAACCAGCCCAAATTCTGTTGCGAAAAGGATTAAGATTTGGATATCCAGAGGGGGTTCGGGTTGGATATTAAGAAAACTGTCTTTTCAGTGTGGTGGGCAGTGGTACAGGCTGCCCAGGGAGTGGTGGAGTCACCATCCCCGGAGGTGTTTAAGAAACACACAGCTACAGCACTGAGGGATATGGTTTACTGGCATAGTGGGGATGGGTTGATAGTTGGACTAGATATTCTTATTGATCTTTTCCGACCATAACCATGATTCATATAATTGATAGTAGCTTTTGCTTTTGGGAAATGAGTTATTTTTTTTCATGTTGAAAAGGCAAAAAGATGTCTTTCCAGGATCTAGAGCCAGTATTTATCTGACACAATCCAATGGCATCATCTGCAAAAAACCACCAGTTTAATCTTAGTGACTTCTGTTTATTCCCATAAAGCTTATCAATGGCATCAAGAGCTTCTCATGCCTTGCAGCCGAAGTCTGGGTTGCGTTGGCTGATTCTCATTCCCTTCACAGAGCTGTGTGCCAGCTACCAACACTTCAACATGCCAAATGATTAACTGATAGTGATCTACACATAGGAGGTCTAATTGTGAATGATCATTGCATAAACAATTAGATAGACTTTAAGATTTAGGGGGTTTATTTTATTTTTATTTTTGAAGTAGGAACTGAAGTACAGACACACGTGAAATACTACAGTTATTTCTTAAGAAGAGAAACACAGGTGCAGCCTGCTGTGGACAAGCAGGAAGACAGAAAACTTCCAGTTAGGGACCTTGATTAAACAAAACAAAAGGAAGATGTCCAAGGGGTCACAAATTTCTGCCATCTGCAATTAAGAACTGAACTATGAATCTTATGCTGAATACTTACAGTCTCTGTGACTAAAATATAGGTATGAAAGTTGTTTAGGAGGAAGCATTCTTTATGCTTTCCTGCCTCTCTTTTTCCCCTTCCTCTGCCTCTGAAAAGGATGGATGAAATGCGACATTTCCCGAGGTGTGGGCTCATGCAGCCAGACGGCATTTCTGGATAAATGCAGACAGGAGAACTTTGTTTCCCTGGCAACTGGAGCCACAGAAAAGCTCTTCCAGCATCTCTTCCCTTTGTTCGGGTTCACCATGATTGTATCCATTGGTCAATCAGGTAGGAAAAACAATTATGGACTAAAAAAAGCATTCTGATAGTTTGCTCCACTTAACTCATCTTGCCGCCCTCACAATTTCTAGAATAAAAAGAGGCCTCTTCACATGATCTCTAAGTTCACAGCTGGATTTCAAGGTCTGCCCTGCTCTGAAAATTCACCTTAAACCTGGAATGTGTCACGATCTTCAGGGAGACTGTTGGAAACTCAGCAACTTTCACATGGCACCTAAAACCATGCATGCTGCTGTGGTCCTCGAGTCGTGCCAATGACTCACTGAGCTTTGTTCTTACCTCTGAGTCAGGGCTGCATTAATATTCCAGTGCATTATGATGATTTTGAAGCACTGCGCTGATGGTGGTGGCTCTTTGAGCAATAAACGATTTTAGATTTTACAGATAAAAAACCTGAAGACAATGTGGAAGCCCTTCCCACCTGCTATTGTTAAACATCACACATATCCCTGCCCTCAGTGTTCTTTATTCATTCAAATAATTTCACTAGGATTGTAAAAGAAAACACTTCACAGCTACAAAATTTCCAGTTTATGTTTTTTTCCTCTGGCTTAAATGTTGCAATATTGTGTAGTTTATCTAAGAATGAGGCGCAGAACCCCTGTGTTTTGCTGCCTGGCTATCAGACAGCTGGCTGTGGTATTTCTTTAACTCTGAGGACTGGCATTCATGACTTAAATAGTGTTTCTTAAATATCGAATTTCATGTATGGTTTTCTGTTTTTAATCAAAAACAAGTCCAATTTATTCCTCTTCTTTCTCCTAAAGTCCTGTGAATTGAATGCTGAATCTATAGTGTTGTAATAAGAAGAAAATTGTGGCATTTAAGCCACAGATGTGCACAATCAGAGCTAGAGACAGACTGTAGCTGTGTGTTTGATATTGTGCTTTTATGCTCTTATCCTTTCCCAGATTTTTCCTTGCTTTCCCCAAGAAGAATAAGGTCTTTTATCTAATGGAGTCCCTCAGGGGAACAGGGAGTTCTGGCAGAAATTTTGGTGTGGACCGGTTGAGCTGACCTCCTGCCAACCCTTTCTTTTCCTTCCTTTGTGACTTCGGGACTATTGGAAAGGCCCAGTGGTAACCGAACAGTTATTTGCTGGAGGAGAGGGGGGTGTGACTGAGCATGGTTCTTCCTCTGTCCTCAGGCTTCCTTTAGCCACCACTGCAGAAGTTTCTAGGATATGCAGTGAGGCCAGTTATTCCTGATAATCCAGCTATTGAAGTTTTCCTCAGAAAAGCAAACATGCAAAAGGGAAATATTATTTTTAAGAGTTTATCTGAATTTGTCTAAAATTGCAGAAGAAAAAAGGCATTTCTTTATTCCTAATGCTTTTTTTCTACTGAGTTGTAAAGACCTGCAACAAGCAATAGCTAGAATAGAGCCCCTGAAGTGGAGCACATTCAGACAGAAAGCACCAGCCCCTCATATGCCTCACCATGCAGCTAGCAGTGCCATGGCTGAGCTCCACCTCAGTCCAGCTTCATGCAGATATAATGCATACTTACACCATTAAGGGTCAGTGACTGTTGCTGTAAACACATAGAGTGTGTGTGTGTGTGTGTGTGTGCTGACTTTAAGATGCCTGAAGAGTTTCAGCACAGAACGTAGCTAGAGAAAGAGGAGCTTACTGTCCAGCCCCTGATGCTTGAATATTCTTTGTCTGCTATTAACTAATCTTACTGAATTTTTCACATTATCTTTGCTTTGGATTTATGCAGAGAGCAATAGTAAGCTTTTCTTCTCCATTTCTGATCCAACTGTAGCAATAGCAGAATGATGAACTGTTGCTTCTTCTTCAGTATCTCCAGCCTAACCCTTAATGTTCACTTAATTATTTTGCAGCTGTATGTGCTCACACTTCAGATACTTACAAAAAAAATACCAAAAAAGCAACAACAAAACAAACACAAACACCCACAAAAAGCAAACAAACAAACAAAAACCAATGCAACAAACAATTGTTGATAAGAGAGAATTTAGCAACGAATGCTAAATTATTACTGTCTTCTGGCTCTCCTGTTTTTTAATTACAGAATGTGGAGAAGTTTAGTGAAGGTGTTCATAAGAAGTTAAAAATCTCCAAATAAATCTATGTAGGAGGTGAAGCAGCAGTAATAATTCCCTTTGGTACAATTATGTGGGCCCATGGATTGCAAAAGGAAAAAACAGGCTCAGGGGGTATGTTATGTTAGGATCTCACTTTATCTTCCAAGTAACGGTTATTGTCCCAGGCGAGTTTTCCACCTTTAAAATATATTTGGTTGAGGGGTTTTACTGTCATGTGTTTGTTGCCTTGCACTTTTGATGTGCTCATCAAGGGTGAAACTTCCAGACAGCTCCAAGTAGGTGACAGTGAGCAGATGCTGATGTTTTCCAGTGAGCATGGTCATGGCCATCACTATGCTTGTGTGAGCCTCGATCTTTCAGAAAGGGATTCTGTACATTTTAAAACTCCTTCTAGACTTTTGATTCTATGGCTGATGCCATTTCTCATCTTGATTATAGGTTTGGAAAGAAAAAAATGTTTTAAAAATGGAAACCTCAGCCTATCAGAAGAACTTGGAGTAAAGTTTCATAAGGATGAAGGAAACTCACAACCCCTTTCCTGACCATCTGAGCTTCAGAAAATGTCCAGAGAGGCATGACACCCTGCAGGTGCCTGCAGAGACCTGCTGTCCTGCACAGCCTGCTTGGCCTATTCTCTGCTCCTTCCAAAGGAGACGCCACTTACTCAGGGAACTCTGGTTGGGACTTGGGATTTCAAACAAAGATTAGTGTGTTTTCAGCTCCACAGGATGGAGTGTTTAAGGGATTAAGCCTGAGGAATTTGATTTCTGCACACTCCTCCTCTCCATCCCTGACCACAGCAGGATGTACTTGGCTTCTCACAGTGTGGCACAGTTTGAATGAAAAATAGACAGCAATCAGGCTGTTCCCAGATGTTCCTGCCTCTCTGTGCTGTGGGATCCAGCTTCTGGCATTCCTCCAGGTTGCAGGCATAAAGGAAAAGGAGCACAGCTACCCAGTGAGAAGCATTTGGGATCCACAGTTGTGAAGCTGAGGCAGGAAAAGTCTGACAGGTCAGGAAAGAAATCTAACCTGAAAAATTCTGTTTTATTCAGCATCTACCAGCCTGTAAATGCATGCAGAATTCAGGAAGGCAAAGGGGGTCTTTGCTTAAGGCCTGGGAGTGTGAGGGCAATGAGAAAAGTTGATTTGGAAAAGTGTACAAAACCAAGCACCCACTCACAGCAGAAGTTATTTCTTTTATTTTGTCTGCCTCTGAGCGCAGAGGCAGAAGTCATGTGAGCTTCTGAGCTGCAGGGACAGAGGCAGAGGAGAACGCGTGCATCAGAGCAGCATGCTGCTGGAGCCCTGACGGAGAGAGGGAAGCAGAGAGAGCCTGGGAGGGAAAAGGTAAAGTGGTAGGAGCTGGAACAGCAGCAGCTGCTGCTACTATGGCATAGCTCATGCTCAGGAGTCAGCTCTGCTGCTAGCATGCATCTCTGAGGGCTCAAGTGCCTCGGGTTCAAAAGTCCTAGAAGATCTGTGATACTCCCAGGAGCCAAGTGGATGCTTTTTTTTTTCCTGTTAATATCTGCCTGAGGACTCTGCTCCTTCTCCTGGATTGAGAGGTATTTCGTGTCATTAATTTGTCTCTTGTTTAGAAGCAAGCATGATATCTAGAAAAAGATTAGGCAGGGCTTATGCCAAAGCAGGTATACAGAGAGGTGGTAGATTTTTCTCCTTGTTTATAGTAGAGTTTAGGGAGCAAGGAGCCCCTGTCACTAGGATGCTGTTCGACTTAAAAGATGGAGGATGGGAAAGAGAGAGTTAAAGAGTGGGGGTGGATCTGAACTGCTTCCCATCTGATTTGTTTCTCTGTAATTTCTGAAAGTGGAGGGAAACTTTCCTCATGCACCTGGAGGAGAAACACTTATTACATACTGAGATGTAAAACTTATGTTTATATATTTTGAATGTGGTTTATTTAAATCCCTGCTTGGCAAGCTACACTTCTTGCTACAGCAGTGTTCCCCTTAACAGGTACAAATTTTATAGCTCTTACTATCCAGTGGCTGCGATAGCACCTCTGTCTCATTCCCTCTTTTTCCCTTTTCTAGCATCCTTTCTCCTGCAGCCTCCTCCCAGTCTCTCTCTTGTCTGTGGGAGCCGTGGTCTCTATGGATGCCCCTGTACAGATTTTCCGGGAGGAGCTGGACTCCACCTGCGTGCCGGGGCCCTGTCGCCCTCCCAGCACCAGCAGCAGCTGGCCCCTGGGCTGGGCAGACTATGACAGCAATGCCACTGGGACCTTTGGGGACACCCAGCACAACTACACCAGCATCTCCCCCTCCATTCCCATCATCATCACCGCTGTCTACTCGGTGGTCTTCGTTGTTGGCTTGGTGGGAAACTCTCTGGTGATGTTTGTCATCATAAGGTAAGGGGCTTTACTTGAAAGAGGTGCAAATGGCTGTCCTGAAATTTGGCAGCTCGGGGAATTTATGGAAGCTGTCTGAGTCTGCGTATATCAAGAACTGAACAAAAAAAAAAAGGAGCCAGAATGACCCCAAATCTTTTCAGTCACAGAACCTGCATGGAAGTGCAGTTACAGAGAGAAGGGAGGAACTGGATAAAGGTGATGAATCCTGCAGCCTGTGGGAAAGGTGCTTGGTGCCCCTGAGCTGTGTACATCGGGTGCCCTCTAGGGATGAGAGGCTGCCTTTGACTGAGAGAAAGTGGGAGATAGAAACTTTTGCAGGGTACCTTCTTTTTGTGATTTTATTTTTTTCTCTGCCTGAGAGGAATCCTCTAGACATGGCTTATGTATCCAGCTGTGTGGACACTGATATTTTGCTGCCTCGTCACCTAGTAGCTCTCTTAATGAGGTAGGAGAAAAGGAAACAGTAAGAATCACATCCATTTAATGTAAGCTAAGGGATGCTGTTTCCCTGCTTAGTGGTGTTTAACTCCAGTTGTTGGCATTGCCTTGAAGATAACAAAGCAGATGCAGAGAAGGTTCTACTTTCCCTATTGTTTTTCAGGAAACAGGGGAAAACTGTGTATCTGTGTCAAATAGTTTTTCATATTGAAATACTTAGAGAAATGCATCAATATTGGTGTATTGTTATATTTTTTTCCTGCGCTATGCTTTCTCTCTCTTTTTGTTCTTCCCATTTGTAATTTGTAGTAATTTCTGGACAGTGCAGCTCAGCAGGGTGATAATGACTAACCAAAGAAATTGAAATCATGAAACTTTTCAGTCTCTTCCATCATATTTTATATGAATCTTACAAAAAACTCTGGTTTTTGGTTTGTTTGTTCGGTTTTTTTGTTTTGTTTTGTTTTGGTTTTTTTTGGTGGGCATGTGGTGTATTTGATCAATAAATGAAATCACCTTGAACATAGGAAGAAAAATGGTGGGATTGCAGGTTGATCTTGTTAACAAAGTGTGCATGATAAAGGTCAAGCAGTTGCAGAATGATGAAATAACTCTGCCAGACTTGGTATGGGAGGAGTTAACTGGAATCAGTGAAGTTATTGACGATGTACTTTATGAAAGATGTCTTAGAACCAGGTGAATATCTTGAAAAATGAAATCTCATTTAAAAGTCAGTTCAATAAATAAAGATTCCCGTGGTCAATGCAGGGTAACGGGTTTGCTCCATCTTTGTGATGCTGCAGTTTTTATATCTCATCATTATATCAGCTATTTTACTCTTCATTCAGAGTAAATATTAAATTTGTTTTTGCAAGAAGAGAGACTCCAATCTTAACATGCACAGTGCCATAGGCAGAGTTTTTCTAAGCCATCAATCTTTTAACAGTACAGTGCTGATTTGCCAGTCCAAGCAATGGAAGAAAATTCAAACTTATCCAGAACCCTGGAAGTCAGCATGGATGGATCATATTGATTTGTATGTATTTCTTTTTCTATCTTCTTCTATTACCCTCCTAAGGTTATTTTTATGAAGGTCTAGCTAGCTTTGGCTTCCTCTCCGCCAGATCCTTCTTTACTCTTAAATACATTGTAATTACATTACAAATTTAATTGTATTCAGTATGGAACATTTAAGATTCCAAATGTTCATGCAAGAGTGTATTTTCATTTCTGTCCTAATTTTTAATTTCCTTTCTCTTTCCCACTCATTCTCTCTCTTCACAAGTGCATCTCAAGATGAGTTTTCATAACCCATTGAAAAATGCAGATTGCACCGATGCTTTATGTGGAAAGCCAAGGTCTGCAAAGACAAAGCAGGAAGGGGGTAATCGTGTCCCCTAGCCATCCCAAATTGACTTTCCTGCAGCTAACAGAAATTTTAAAATGGAGTGATGGCTTGTCTTTACCACCAGGAACACTATATTTGTAGGAGTCTTCTCTTTACTGTTTCTCATGTCTCCAAACCCCAAATCCTTCCTCCTGATACCTACTGGACTGGCAGGCAGCACAGGCCTGGCTCCTGCTCCCTTTGCTGTTTTGACCAACACCCACTACTGGCACATGAATTTTCAGTTGTGATAAGGAAGCAAATTGTGTAATTACGTGGCTTACTAAAGATGAAAAGAATTCTTTCAAATAGCCAAAGTATGCTTCCTATGTGATCATAACAGCTCATTTATTGGAGGGATGGGCTGTGTCACAGACCTTTGCTCTTCCCCAGATTGGAGAGCTGGTGTTCATATATCTCCAGGGATGAGGGAGGAGTGAGATTTTTGTATCCTCAGTGATGAGGAGACAATCCTCATGGTGATGCTGCAGACTTCTTGAGACAAAGGAGTGTGTTTTCAGTGAGTGCAGAAATGGAAGCAGGAAGAAAATAGAAAAAAAAATTGATAAGAAGAGAAAGCCATGCAGATAAGTGAGACAGAGCTAAGAAGAAAGGGATAAGTTGAGACAGAGGTAGGTACATCTTTCCAACACTTGAGTGATGTAGAGAAAGAATATGAGTTGGAGAAAATTGGAAATGGCATTGTTCTGAAATCTCTTTAATGTGTTAAGAAATCCCTGTGATAGGAAAACATTCGAGCTGAAATAGGGTAATAGAGAGATCATGTATTTGTCACCTCATTTTGGTGACCAGTCATTCCAGCTCTTATTGAGAGCTGTGTTGAAGGCACAGTGGGAGTAGTACATTAGTACTGTGGTGCCAGTGTGACCTGTTAAACCATGACTCAGGAATCCTGGATTCGTTCTTCCCTTGGTTTTACTGCAGGGATACAAAGCGTTGTTCTTACCTATCAAAGTGATCAAGGTCAATTTGTGGCTCTGTGGCTCAGTTTCCTCTTGTAAAGCGCATATATTGATATTTACTGTCTTTAAACAAAAAACAACAGTTAGATTTATAAACCCAAATCCCGTCACTCAAAATCCTAACAGAACAAGACCAGTTCTATTGTAAGCACTCCAGACAATTCAGACACATCAAAAAAGTTTACTTTTAATGCGCCGAAAGAGGAATGAAACCTGCACCCTTGGCTCTCTCCTTGCAGTTGATATTAATGCTGTGGATGGTTTGCAGGAGCTCTCCCAGTGTTCAGATCAGCTGCATGGTCCATGTGTAAGTACCAAGGGTCTGTTGTCAGACCAACAGCCAGTACGGCACAAGGGATGTAATGCTCATCTAAAGCTGCTTCTTTTCATTGGGAGACAGTAGGAGAAGAACAGGGAGTTTTACTGCCTGCTGCAGTGGTAGAAAGTGCAAATGCTATGTGGGAAGCACGGTACAGAGGAGAAGAGGAGGCAAGAAATGGGTTTGTAGAAACCAGATAAAATTATCTGACCTCATCTGAGTGAAGTTATACAGCTTTGTGCATTTTGACACGGTCAAAACCTATCTCAAGTCCTCAGAACTTTTAATCTCTGGAAGTAAAATAGTTGGCCAGTGTTGATAAATAAAATTGCTTGTCCTTGGAAACATGATAGTCCTTTTCCTTTCTTCTTCTCTTTCTCTCTCTCCTCTCCTCCTGACTTTATTTCTCTAAAATTTAGTTCTAGCTTAAAATAACATGGTGCTTTCTTGTGACAGCTGGATGGGAAGAAAAGTCCTCTGAATGAAAGCTGAGATACAGCTTTGGCAATGGATTTGCTTTTACAAAAAACATAAACATGCTCTGGTAAAAACTCTGTGGGAGCCATGTGGCTGTCTCTTGCCCAGTTCTGAATCACTTTTTGCATGTGCCTTACCTCCATTGTTCCTGAAGTCATTTACTGAGAACAGTTGCTATCATCTAATTCTTAAATAGCCAATCCTGTTATTTCTTTTTAAATTACCATTGACGCTTCCAGTGAACTGTATAATTTTCTGCATGCAAAAGCACTTTTAACAGGAGTTTGTGTCACTGTTATCTATATTCATTCCTAGGGGAATAGAGAAAGCTTGTAGTTTGTTGTGATATTCGTAGAACTGAGTGGCATTTTATGCAACAGAAAGAATTTATAAAGAAATGTCAGCTAAATTCAACTCCTTTCCAGATTGTTTATAAATCTTCTCCATGATGAGAGCTGGGCAAGAAAAAACCGAATGAGGATTAACAAAAGCAAGTGTAGAGTCTTGCATCTGGGGAGGAATAATTGCATGCACCAGTACAGGTTGGGGGATGAGCTGCTGGAGAGGAGCTCTGCAGAGAGGGACCTGGGTGTCCTGATGGACGACAGGTTGGCCATGAGCCAGCAGTGTGCCCTTGTGGCCAAGAGGGCCAATGGCATCCTGGGATGCATTAAAAAGAGCGTGGCCAGCAGGTCGAGGGAGGTGATCCTCCCCCTCTACTCTGCCCTGGTAAGACCTCATCTGGAGTACTGCGTCCAGTTCTGGGCTCCCAGTACAAAAAAGACAGGAATCTCTTGGAAGGTGTCTAGCGGAGGGCCACAGAAATGGTGAAGGGCCTGGAGCATCTCTCCTATGAAGAAAGGCTGAGTGAACTGGGTCTGTTCAGCCTTGAGAAAAGAAGACTGAGAGGGGGACCTGATCCAGGTCTATAAATATCCAAAGTGTGGGGAGCAGAATGGCGAGGCCGAACTCTTTTCAGTGGTGAGTGGAGACAGGACAAGGGGAAACGGCTGGAAACTGCAGCACAGGAAGTTCCGCACAAATGTGCGCAAGAACTTCTTTACAGTGAGGTGACGGAGCACTGGAACAGGCTGCCCAGGGAGGTGGTGGAGTCTCCTTCTCTGGACATGTTCAAGACCTGCCTGGATGCCTACCTGTGCGACCTGGTGTAGGAAACCTGCTTTGGCAGGGGGGTTGGTCTCGATGATCTCGATGATCCTGGGCTCCATCAGGAGAGGGGTGGCCAGCAGGGACAGGGAGGTGATTGTCCCTCTCTACTCAGCTCTTGTGAGGCCCCATCTGGAGTACTGTGTCCAGGTGTGGAGCCCTCAGTACAAGAAAGACATAGAGATTTTGGAAAGGGTCCAGAGGAGGGCGACTAAGATAATCAGGGGGCTGGAGCACCTCCCCTATGAGGACAGGCTGAGGGAGTTGGGCTTGTTCAGCCTGGAGAAGAGAAGGCTGCGGGGTGACCTCATTGCAGCCTATCAATACCTGAAGGGAACCTACACCCAGGAGGGGAGTAAACTCTTCAAAAGGGCTGATAACAGCAGGACTAGGGGAAATGGTTTTAAGTTGAAGGAGGGAAGATTTAGGTTGGATGTTAGGGGGAAGTTCTTTACTAGGAGAGTGGTTAGGCCCTGGAACGGGCTGCCCAGGGAGGTTGTGGATGCCCCGTCCTTGGACGTGTTTAAGGCCAGGTTGGACGGGGTCCTGGGCAACCTGATCTGAATGTGTATGTTTGGTGGCCCTGCTAGGCAGGGGGGTTGGAACTACATGATCCTTGGGGTCCCTTCCAACCCGGGTGATTCTGTGATTCTGTGATTCTGTGATCTCTGGAGGTCCCTTCCAACCCCTACAATTCTGTGATTTCTGTGATTCATTCTAAACAATAATAAAAGTATTAAAATACATATATATAAAAAATGAAATAGATTCAGTATACAAGTTTAAATTAATAACTAGATTTTGGCAACACAAAGATAGCACTTCAAATTATTGTCCTAATTTTATTAAATTACATTTTGAAGTAATATTCTGAAATGAAAAATTTCAGAAGCTGCGGAAGAGTCGACCTAACTGAATTGCCTGTTCTCTATTAATTGTAGCCAGCATGATTTCATTCCTTAATGAAATTATGGAATTGGCTGCTAAAAGTAAAGACCTAGCTGCAGCATACTTTATGAACTTTGTGTCTTTTAATCTGTTTTTACCTGATGAACAGGCAACATCTTACTATTAGCACAGAAGTATCAAATGGATTGATAGCAGTTCATCATGGGACCTGAGGGAATGTCTGGCCTCACCTCTCAGAGTGAAGGTTCTTTTGGTGGATTCTTCAGGATCTGGCCTAGCATGGCACCATTTTCATAAAGACTTTGATTACTAATCACTACTGCCAGCTTTTACAGATGGCACAAAGACCAGGGTAGTAGAAAGAGAACAGGTTTAAAAGTGAAAATATTGGTACCTTGAAAAACATCACTTATTTAAACAAAATCTGAATGTTTTTAATTTATTTAATACCCTACTAGACAATAAGTAAGCGAGACCTGGGATTTATAAGAGACAAGAAACTCAACATGAGTTCCCAAAAAGATGCTATGATAAGAAGAGCTGATACTGAGACACTAGAGAGAACACAGGAAGGGGTTGGAAGGAATATTTATTAGAGAAAATATTAGAAGGAAGCTATTGCTTATAATGTGTAATCTGTTTGGCTTGTGGAAAGATATTTGTTATCTTTCCAGACATTTCCACTGGGCTAGCAGCCAGGTGGTCATTTATTTCAGGGAAAGACATAACTGGTATTAATGACTAGAGCAAGAAAAATTATGGGGAGTCCTTTTGAGCTGACAGAAAGTGAAAACGTACAAGCACTTGCCAATTTGGCTGCTGTTGAGACAGCAAGTTTGAGACAGATGATCAGTCCTCAGCAGGGGGAATGCAAGATGCAAGCATGTCCCTGAGAAACATGTGGTGCAGCAGGGAGACAGTGGGGACAGACTGGCTTAGTCCTTGGTGAGGAGACAGAGAAAGGGAGGACTGGGGACTTTTAATTTTGTTTTTCCCCAAAGAAGATTTGGAATTTGCTGGAAGGGTGTCATGGTAGGACATCTTTAACTTAGTGACTTTGTCCTGGGATGTGCTAAGGGTAGGGAGGGATAATCTTTACTGGCTACTTACTATCTATTCAAACTGTGATTAGTTGATTTCTATCTGAAATTCTCTGACACAGGTGAGTTGTCAAGGAGAAATTTAATTTCAGTTATATATTGCTTTCCAAAGGAAAAGCAACCAGGAAGACTTTGATAAAATCTACTTCTAGGAAGATTACCTCATGTTTATCTTTTGGTCCTTCCATCTGTAAGACCCAGATAAGTCTCAAAATGCAGACCCTGTGCTCTGTTCTTGAAGGCAGACTTTGTGCTTTGATCATTGCTATGCTCTTTTGTGGAGCCTGAAAGGCATTAGGAAATATTAGTATGAATGCCATCTTGTCTACTGGTTGGCATGAGTGCACAAACTGAATTAACTTTGGGGAAGGAGTGTGTACAGATGGATAGAGGACGTGGAAAGAGGAGTGTCTGACCAGTGCTGGCATTCTCCGACCTATAAAATAGATATAAATAACGAATATATGAAGATGCAAAGCATTTTTATGATCCTATTGGGAAGTTTGCATGCTAGTCTGTGTATCATCTTTGAAATATTTAATTATCCTAAAGCCAGAGGGTTCAGATCTCATTAGACTCAGCTTCTAATCCCTGGAGAAGTGAAAATTAGTTCTAGGAAATTTGCTATTTTCAATTTTCAAGACATTGTTTAAAATGAAAGCTCTTTTTTTTTTTTTCTTTGTGAATATTGTAGCCCAACATATTTTTCTTCAATGCATGAGTTTCTGTTAATGTGCGGCAAGAGTGCATGGAGAACCTTTCTGTTTTCTGCATCCGTCAAACCACTAGTGCAGCACACAGCACTCTGCCTGGCTGCTCTTCGCTGCAGAGGTTAGTGCTACTCTGAAGCACACTGTGAGCAAACATCTAGGGTTCCCAAACCTAGCTACCGTGCACCTGGAGGACAGGGGATTTCATATTTGCTGGTTGGCTGGATAGACAAGTGCATTTCCCAGTGCATTGTCAGTAGACTATCCACAGTGTTTAACATAGGGCAGTTAAGAAAGTTCTACTTGAGAAATGGTAGATGAGAACCTGCATGTTTGAATTAGTTCAATTAAGCTATTCAATACGTTAATTTACTGTTCACATGCAGAATTTTTTACCATGCTGCCGGCTGTTGGATAGCATTGCATCTTAATCTCAGATATGGCTTTCTGAATTATTGGTTTGTAAAGGTGCACTGGAAAAGAAAAATATTTTCATGGGAGCTATCAGCCGTGATTTTCAGTTGACTGTCTTAATATTTCCTGCTTTTAACTTGCCTCATCTCCTATGGAAAATATGTGCTCATAAAATCATAGAATTACAAGTTTGGAAATGACCTGCAAGATCATCTACTCCAACCATCCTCCCATTACCATTGCTACCACAAGCACTAAACCATCTCTCGTAGCACCTCATCCAGACACCTCTTGAACACTGTCAGGGATGGTGACTCCACCACCTCCCTGGGTAGCCATTCCAGTGCCTGACCACTCTCTGAGAGAAAAAGATTTTTCCTTATGTCTATCCTAAGTTTCCTCTGGTACAACTTGTGGCCATTTCCTTGGGTCCTGTTTGTTGCCTGGGAGAAGAGGCCAAACCCCTCCTCATCACAACCTCCCTTCAGGAAGTTGTAGCATGCAATGAGGTCTCCCCTGAGCCTCCTCTTCTCCAGACTAAACAATCCTCAGCTGGTATGCACAGTATTAATTCCCAGGACCTCCCTATGTGAGGGCCTTCTGAATTCTTTCTTTATTTCTTACCTGCAGAAACTTCTACTTAGGAGAAAATGTTCAACTATACCTGACTGCTTCCAGCCAATGTCTGCATGCATAGCTGCTTATGTAGCTGGAAAGAAAGGCCCTGAAAAATCTGCTATCCCTGATATCCTTTTCCTTCTGAGTAATGAGATTTGTTCTCTTTGCCAGCCAATCTCGGACCTACAGCAGAAAATTCATTTATTAAAATCATAGAATAACAAAATCATTATGGAATGTGGAAATTGCCGTAGAGATCACCAAGTCCAACCACCAATCCGTTACAACCATGCCCACTAAATTCAGTGCCATATCTGCATGTTTCTTGAACACTTCAAGGGATGCTGATTCCATCACTATCCCTGGACAGCCTGTTCCAATAATCTCCCTCTTCCACATAGAAGAAGCATTTTTCTCTGCTTTTGGGACTCACAATGCCCTCCATGAGAAGCATATCCTTTCAAGACTTTAAGAGCAAAGGGAAAAGTGGACACCATCAGAGATGGAAACGCTGTACGAACAAATTTTGGAGTATTGGTGTTTCTAACACTAAATATATTTCTCAGAAAAGATGCTCTTGAAATCACACAAAAATATTAAAAGTCCTTATCACAGAAGGAGAAAAAAATATTCATTCTTATGAAGTAGTGAGCATTTTTCTTCATTTTTACCCGGATATATGTAAACTTTACTTTTCCTGTCCCTAATTCAGATGCTGGTTGTTAGGCTGAAGAAGGAAATCTTCCACATCTAAATCTAGAAGATCTTGTTCTGGCTCAGCCTATGGCTAGGTCAGAGGAATAATGATAGTAGTAAATCGTAAGGGTTTTAATGGCATCTTCTGAAATTTAAGTAGATTATGCTCCCTGATGGGAACATGAAAGCCACGATCATGTTTTGCCTCTTTAAGTTGCCCAAAAATAAACACCTAGAGGTGTTTATTAACAAACAGAATTCCACTTTAGGATGTGATTTTGAAGGCAATATATACAACTTTTTTGTAGGCTTTTTGTGATTTTGATGTTAAAGACAGGCAACATTTAAGCATGTGTGATAATAACTTTCACCTTTAATTAAAATGTTTTTCTGACGCCTTCTCCACTGCTAACATCTGACTGTCATTCAAAAAGTAGTAATTTTTGTGTTCCTCAAATGATTTCAATCTTAACTTCATATTATCATTAATCTCTTACATTGAGTTTGAAGATCCAAAAGATGGCTGAGTCATCCTTTTGAATTAATATGTTTGGAATATATCCTCCTCCTCTTTTTCTTTCCCCTCCCCCCGCCTCCCCCCCTCCCCCCTCCCCCTCCTCCCCCCCGTTCTGATGCAATATGATATTGAGCATGCCCTGAATACAGAGATTTAGAGCTTTCATGAATAAGCTTTTCAGCTGCTTAATCTCCACATACATCACCCAGAGGAACCTAGTGGAACAGTGCCTGCATTCTGGTGATAGGTGGTTTTGCAATTTGCTTTTAGACATGCTTAGCATTTCATTTACATTCACTGACTCAGGTATCTGCCAAAAATATGTTTGTTATAGCTTGTATTTTTCAGGCTTTTGTATTTTCATTCTGGTATTGCAGCTTGTTGTTGTAGTATACCTGTTAGACTTGCTCCCCTTCCCCCTCCCCCCCCATTTCATACCACAGGGAAAATCTGAGCCTATTACAGCTGTACCAGAGTCTCCTTTTCAGCTTGTATTAATTTTGTTAATGTTATGCTGTATGTTAGCATGTACGCTCCTCCCTTCTAGTTAAGATAATGCCTTTAAGGGGCTCTTCTAGTAGGTTTACTAATGCATTTTTATTTTTTTCTGAAAGCATGCCAACTTCTTGCTAGCATGCTTCCTCCTTCCATAACCACAGTTTCACTGATTGGAGGTGCAATTCCTTTTTCCTGTTTAGTGTCTTAAAAAGATGCGCAAAGTAAATTCTGCGCCAAGAGGAAAAGTTCAGTAGTGATGGCTGAAGTGAGAGATGGGGAAAATTTTCTCAAGGTCAGTCTAAAGCCAGCCTCAGAGAACTTTCCACTTTTGAAAAACGTGCTTAGGCTAAGTTGTGATAGTTACGAGAAATTTTCTTGTGATATGTATGTAGATATGATTTTAATGTTGCTTCTTAAAAAACACGGTCATATATATATCCAAAAAATTACATCTAAAGCAGAGTTTTCTTTCTCATCTTGACTATTTTCTGCAGGTTTTTCATGTATTCACTGATTATTTAAAGCATGCAGAGGATTGAGTCCTCCTAATTGCTTAACCAGTAGTCTCAAAATCTACCAACTCGCTTAAGTCAGTGAAGGATTGTCTGCTTCTTGAAATAAGATGCTAACACCTGATTTAGCTGTGAGACCTTCCATTCTTATGTTGTATCACTCTTGTTTACTCTGCTAGAGTAATTTAAGTGTGTTGTAGTATATTCCCCCTAAATAACATTCAACTATTTGAATCAATAATTTTGTTTATTTTTTAAATATGATTCCCTTACTCCCTTACTTCATGACTATTTTCATCTTCTTCTTGTGCAGATTTGGGCATAGGGGGAATGCTCAAACCATAAAAAATATTGCCTCCTATATTTCAGTGCAATAGAAAAGTGTTGTAGAAAAGCAGACAATTTTCTCATCTAGAATTAGACTCAAGACTCTATCAGGGTCCACTTCAAACTGTCTGACAGCCACAGTTCTTGCTCTATTACTTTAGCTGGACTTTTGATTAAGCCAGCAAACACATATCTTCAGCGACGTCTAAGCATTTAATATTTTTTGGATGTTTAATTCCAAAAATTCAAAAGGAGTTTGGATGATTGAGTTCAGACTCTCAAAGGATTTTCTGAATTTATGAACTCCTAAATTATGTGTGATTTAATCCATATTGCCTACAGCTTAAAAGGCCAATATCTTACTGAAGTGAAGGCCAATGCTTCAAGCTTTCCATTATTATTGTGACATAAAAGAGATTTAGGGTGGCATCAGTAAAATGTGTTTGTACTTAGCATTACAGAGGTTAACCAGTGAACTTGAGTTAGGTACCCATCGCTGCTTGGCTGTACCTGGAAGAATTGATTGCCTAAATAAATAAAATAAAGTATTAATTGGAGCTGTATTTATTAGTCTTCCTCCTTCTTGTTCAAAGTCTGACAGAGAAGGGGTCAGAGTCTTTCAAGTGCCTGTTCTGACAGAGAGAACAGTGCAAGCAGCACCTGCCCGTGGTTTCTGAACTGGGAGGGAATTGGGCAAGGCCAACTGGTCATGGGCCTGCCAGGGCACTGAGCTATGGGGAAGCACTGGGCACACAGGAGGTAAGGCTATCAAAGCCAGCACTATTATGTGCATGTGCCAAGGAAATGAACCAAAGCTTTCCACAGAATTTTATAAATGGAATGGCACACTGTTTTATATAAGCATGTATGTGCATATCAATTTCATCTGCTTACATTGGAGGTCGTATAAATTCTGATGCTTGGATGACTCTGAATTTCTTAATACCTGTACATAACAAGACATCCTTGTTGTTAGATCAGTGCAGTGAGGAGTATTATTTTACTTACATGTGCATGTAATACAGAGTCTAAAAAATTAAAATTGCTCACTTTATGTTTATAATATCACACACAATGTGTATACAGAGAACACTATTCATGTTCCAGCTTCAGAATTTTGAATTTTGAAGCTATCTAAAAAATTACTTCTATTTTACAGGGGATCTTTTCTGTGCAAGGGTGCACAGGGTGCTAGGATGAGGGTGCAAGCGTGAGGGTGAGGGGTAAAGACTACTGGGAAAATAAAATGTACATTGTCACATAATTAAACTATGTCATACACGCACATAAAAAAGTTTGCAAGGAACAAGAGATTTTAGAGATAAAGGCTTTCAGAGATTTGATTTTTTAACACTAATGAAATCCTCTTAGATATTTCTTATTAAAGTTTTCTGGTTTTCTTTAAAGGGTAAAGATCAAGGAATTTCTTCCATTTGTGAAAGCAAACTTTTCCTATCCAAATGATTGGGGAATTTTTGAACATCCACAAAAGTAGTGATTCAGAAGAGCTAGCAGTAATTTCACATCTGCTTACCACAGCTATTACATTTAATTTAAATATTCCTGTATTGAGCCTAGTAACTTGTCTTTGACTGAAACACAGCTACTTGAAAAACTGCAGACATTGATTTGAAGACATAAAAGAAGGAAAAATTACTCCTTTTTTTTTTGTGAAATTTATTTCCCATAATAATCACTTCAGTTTTTGAGATATATCTGTCGTTCTTTATAAGCCGAGTTTCTCTGGCTGTGACTCATGTATTTGTTCTGGTTATACTTTTCTTTCCAGTCTGAAAGAGCTCTTCAGACCTTGATATTTTCTCCTTGTGAAGAACTCCAGACTCTCCAATCAGGCCAGCTCTCAGTGTTCTTTTTGATCAGCTAGCTGTTTTGCGCTCTCTATGTTAAACACAGTAACAATTTTCTCCACTTAATTGACTTATTTTTGTGGTACAATAAGGTGTGTTTTCTGTATTTTCATAATCTTTTTTTTTTTTTACTTTGAACCAGGCAATAATTCCAAATTTCAGTATTCAGTGATATCTTCAGAACTAAAATCACCATCAGGAGTGCTTTTTCTTTTTTCCCAAGGGAGAAAATTCTTAGTCTGTTAATGTGTCTTGTATTGGTTTTTCCTCACCTTGTCTTCTCATATTTCTGTTTTCACAGTGTCTTATGGGCTGTAATATGGCCTACAAGACAAATAACCTCCTCTACTTGAGGACATGTTTAAGGAGGCTGGTTGTAGAGAAGCCCAGCTCTGACTGGTGGGTTCTTTCCCATCTTTATTCTGCCTTTGATCTTGGAGAATCTCAAATGAGCGCACAGGGAGACCAGAGTAAGGGGTAGAGCACTCACAGCTGTAGAGCACTATCCCAAGAAGCAAGTACCAAGAATCTTTGCAGTCATGTCAGCAATTGCTGCAGGCTGTTGGCATCTCAGTTGGGAGGTTTTTTACCTTCTATTCCCATTCAGTTCTTGTTTCTGTGCTTTGAACCAGCAATTCTGCTTTATTTTCTCAATTAATTCTAGTAAGAGTAGCATAGAAGAATGAACGCTATTTTTCACGCTTCATGTTGGTCATTAAATTACATACTGGCCCATATTTTAATTAATATTTGACTTACTGACTAGGCATATTTTGACAGCACTTTGAAGCTCTGCTAGATATAGTTTTTTCAAATTAATTTTGATTGTACATGTCACAGTTTTAAAGACAAACAGACACATTAAACAACATGTTTATAAGCTGAACAGATTAGATCTAATATTTCCTTTGTAAGCTCATTAATAATGAATAACAAGATCTAGCTGGATGTGTTTCTGTGTGTGTTGAATGTATGCGTTTTAGTTTGGGCACACATTCAAAATAATGAAATAATTTTGAGAAGGAAAATCTGTCATTGAATCTTGTAATAAATTGATGGCAATGAGCAAAAGTAACTTTCACTACACAGTGAAAGGGGAAAAGCATTTCAGAGAGGAGAGTTAAGTATATTCCTATGTTAATAATGGAAATGAGAGAGGCTCTCCTTCATGGTTTAGGTTAGGCATAAGGAAGAACTTTTCTCTCAGAGAGTGGTCAAACACTGGAATGGCCTTCCCAGGGAGATGGTGGAGTCACCATCCCTGGCAGTGTTCAAGAGACGTCTGGATGAGATATGGCTTAGTGCTTGTGGTAGCAATGGTAATGGGAGGATGGTTGGAGTAGATGATCTTGCAAGTTGTTTCCAACCTTGTAATTCTATGATTCTCTGATTGATGCTTTGTGTCCATAGTAGAGCTGGCAGCAGTCCTCTTCACCCTGGTACAGAACCTGTGCCCACAGAGTTAAAGTTAGCATTATACAGAAGAAAGCATGGTCCTGTTTAAGATCATATTTCTCTGTGTAGGTTAAGGTTCTCGCTACATGGAAAAAACAAATGCTTCATTTTGGTGAAATTAAAGGATGCAGAGAAGGCATTGCTATGATACTTTTTTCCATTGAGATATCCTGCTTAAATAGTTATCATCTTTTATAATAGAAGTTGTGGAAGAGTAGGCAGGGAAAATCTGGAGATGAAGGAGGAGAAATTGGAAATGTGGGAGAAAAGAAGATAAATTGCTAGAACTTGTACAAGATGGCAATCTGGCCCAGCAAAAGTAACTATTAACAGAGATTCCTACATCCATGAAATGTCTATTGCTACAACAAAACAAACAATACATTTGTAAATACTGACAGTTAGCAATAAGAAAAGGAAACACAAAACAATTTTGTCACTTGCAAATGTAACAATGATATTTGCTTGTAGATGTAGTTGAGAAGGTAGCATGGAAATCATTGTTTGGATTATTAGATTAAATTTATTCATTATCTGGTTTTACGCGTACTGGATAGCTGTAACTGATCATGCAGGTTGAGGGACTGAATGAAAGGTGTTTACTGTTAATTCAAGGGTCCTGAATATATGCACTTCTGTCACAAATTAGGAATGATAGCAAAAAAATAACGACTGCAGATTGTCTGAAAAACTGTTACGTATTTGAATGTACTCAGTCATATAAACCTTACTTTTTTGTCTTTCAGATATACAAAGATGAAGACAGCAACCAACATCTACATTTTCAATCTGGCTATGGCAGATGCACTAGTTACCACGACTATGCCTTTCCAAAGCACAGAGTACCTGATGAACTCTTGGCCATTTGGGGATGTGCTGTGTAAAATAGTTATTTCGATCGACTATTATAACATGTTTACCAGCATATTCACACTGACCATGATGAGCGTTGATCGATACATTGCTGTATGTCACCCTGTGAAAGCTCTGGACTTCCGTACTCCTCTCAAGGCAAAGATAATCAACATCTGTATCTGGCTGTTGTCCTCATCTGTTGGCATATCTGCCATAGTTCTCGGAGGTACCAAAGTCAGGGAAGGTGAGTGTGAGCATGCAAAGCGGAGACTTCATTTTATTTGAATGTAAAACATTGCTTGGAATATTGACTAAACCTGATTGATTTTGACTTTGGTAATTTGTGCAAACTTTACACATAGAAGATCATTCACATTCCTTGTTTCAAAAAGTGTGCCTAAATTTCTGACATTTTGAAATATGGCGTATAAAGAATTTAAGCTCAGATATCCTTGCCGACTTAAAGAATCAAGTGCACTTTGAAGCACTATTTGTGCTAGACTGAGACCATAAGAAAATAACAACAGACAGCAGGGGGAAGTAGTCAGGTATTTGAACATGGCTGAAAATTCAAAGACCAGATGAAACTTGAAATGTAGGCTGAGAGTTTTTTCTGTAGGCATTGTGAGAGTAGTTCTGATGAGGTTTCAAGAGCAGAAACTAGTTTGCTTCTCATTAGCATTACTATTAAAGCTTGGGAGCTTTTTGTCAGCAACCATTTCACAGAACTTAAAGATATGGTGAAAAAAGGAAGAAAGACAGTAGCTGGAGAGAAAAAAGGTAAGCTAAATGCTAAGAAAATGACAGTGTCAGAAATTCTTATTTAAAAAGGAGTAGGACATGTATGTAGACTTGGAAAGGCTGAGAAGCATCAGCAGAGGAACCAGGAACACAGAGCATGGCAGGGAAGCAACTACAGAACATAAAGTCAATGAATGTGACCATGGAGTGCTGTAGGCTCTGTTGAAATTTGTAATCTGTGAAGGACTGCAGATTTAGCCCCTATATCCAGTGACTCTTTACTATGTTCTGCTAGGGAGTTAATCTTATTTTGAAATCCTTGAAAAGGAAAGGGGAGATATGTACTTCCTACCAGCAGGTATAGCAGCAATATGGGTGCAGTACTGTGTCTTCAAAACCTCTAATGTATGTTCTGGTATTGAGGACATTCTGTTATGGATGGCTCTGCGAAATACAAGGCATACATATTTATTTGGTAGTAGTGATGTCTGGGATGTTACTTTTCTTTTGACAAATGATTAACAAATTGCTGATTTAGCTGCCTATTCCAGTAGAAAGTTTTCACTCCTCCCAGGAGAACTGGTAAACTTTACATAAGGGCACAGTTTTATCCGGGAGAGAAAATAAATGCAGTGTGTTTAACTCCTTGGCATAGATCAGTGCAAACAAAACAATGGTGTTCATTAATAAAACAGCTGTTCAAGTGCTGTTTTGTTTGATTGAGGATATTCAAATTCTTTTTTTCTGTTGGTCTTACAGTGGGTATGTGAAAGGAGAGCGTCTCTGGAAACATCTTTCAGACATTTGGGAGTTCAAGTTTCCCAGTTTGCAGTGCTGTAACTCTTCTTCCCTATCAAGTTCTTACAGGCTCTATAAAGCCATGTGCAGCTCAGGAAAAAAACACTTCAGAACATCTGTGAGAAGAATTTTTGTCTGTCTACTTAAGAAATTCTGAAGGTTATAAAAGATTGGCCAAGTGTTTTGTTTGAAGCATGCTTAACTACCAGAATGTTCTTTTCATTTTGTAATCATCACATTTGGATCAAGGGGCTGCTCTGAGGCCAGAAACGATTAAATGCCTTTTTCACACCTCATGGCAGGTAGATATTTTTTCCTGCAGAAACACCTATTAGAAATACAGCTGGGCCAAATGAGGTTGGAAATCACTGGTAAATGTTTGTCAGTCCCTACTGTTCAGCCCTGCTTGTCTGATCTACAGTGCCTCTTGAGCGTTTATTACCAGTTATTTTTTCTGGTGTGTTCATGAATTGTGCTGTGGCAAAAGGGAGAATACTAAGATACTCCTTACAGCAGGAGCTCAGGACAGAAACTTTATTTTACATTGGTGACAACAGTTGCTGTTTATATGCTACAGGGCCTCTGTTGGGTTTGGATTTAAACAACATCAAACAGAAACTGACTATATTTAAAGCTACAAACCCATGCTCAATTAGTCCTTTTTATTCTCACAATGCAGGATTTCTCCCTGCAGTGTCCTTCCAGATGCATTTTCCTTATATCTGTATAAATTTTCCCTCTCTGGACTTAATGGAGCCTTTATTGCTGAAGAAGCATTTGCTTTAGAAAAGAAAAGGCTCCAGTTTAATAACTCAGTTGAGTAGAGAGAAGTATGAATGCCTGAAGGCAGTAGGTTACTAAGACATTTAACAGAAATAGATATCCTGTACAAGGATTGAGATGAATCTTAAGCGGTAGCTTATCAAATATTTTAATATACCTTTATACAAAAGTACCATCTGAAGTGAAGGAAGTACTTTTCTTTAAGTACATTGAAATATTGGAATATCTGGCTTCAGAGTGGGACAAGACACTGAAATTTTAAATGCTCATTTTGTGACACTGTACTCTACTTAGTTCTGAACTTCTTCAGGCAGAAAGTAGCCCAAAAGAACCCTGCATTTTATTCTTTCCTCAAACACCTGAATATGATTGTGATATTGTGTATCTCTGACAGGGATATTTGTTGGCCATCAATGTAAACCATGAAAAAGTAAATGGATTCCATAGGGCATCCATGTCATTGGGAGAGACAACACTATGAATTTAGGATAAGACTTAAGTAAATTGTTATGAATCTTGAACAGCCATTACGTTTATATTCAATAATTTATTGGCTCCTGAAATACCATTGTCATTTACAAAATTATATAAAGTGTAGCAAGCATAACTGTATTTAGGGGTCATGGACCTGCAGATTTTTTTTCTGTCTTCTTCTGAAGGAGATAAAGCATTTCTTTTGAGAATTTGGATTTTGTGTTGAGGGATATGGTTTAGTGAGAACTATTGGTGATAGGTGGATGGTTGGACTGGATGATCTTGTAGGTCTTTTCCAACGTTGGTGTTTCTGTGATTCTGTGAGTATTCTTATTAAAAAAGCTTCCAAAATTAAAATTGAATCAAGTATACTAATGCTTTTTTTTTTTTTTTAACCTTCTCAGAGTATACTTATGCCTATATTTTATTTTTATTTTTGTGTATATTCAATTTAATATTGTATTAGTATTTTTAGTACTATTATTATATTTAGTATTATTATATTTGTACTTATTTAGTATATTAGTATATCAATACTTATTTTAATACTAAAATATTTGCTTATATTTATAATACAATTAATTACACATTTTTTATCTCAGTAATTAAGTGCAGTTTAAATATCTTTCACTGTAAAATTAAAAGATTTTTTTGAATGAAAAGCAATGTCAAAATTATCTGTTCAAATTCACAGAATGTGAAACATTGTAAACCTTTTTTTTTTCCAGATGGTTTTGATTAGGATAGAATAATGTTGGCACAGTAAAATTTCTAAGTCATTTCTGATTTTTCCTTTTCTATTACTGGAAGGGCTGCCTGGATTCTGAGCCCTTTGCTGGGGGATGGTGGCTGGGCTATACTTGCTCTTCCACCTGCATCTGAAAGTTCCAGGCTTTCCTTTCAGCGTGACTCCAGATGTTCAGCAACACCTACCCTCTCAGAAGTGGCAGCAAAATGCATGGATTCCTCTGGCTTTCTCAGGAAGATTTGATTGGAATAAACATCTTAATCAGCAGGAGCTTTTTCTAACCTAATAATTTGGATAAATCCCTGAAATTAGCTGTGAAGAGGGACAGTTTCAGTGAATGAATGGATGTGGCGTAGAGCAGTCATCCCTGATCAATCACAGCTCACATTTATCTCAGCTGCACATCTAGCTGCAACTTACTGGTCTAACTGTTGTACCCTCATCCTGTTTTGATTGCTGCACCTAGGCTGTGGTCTACTACAAATAACAGTAGTAATCAATGTGGAAGTTTCCTTGAAGATCATTATTAAAGTTTCTAGAATAAAATATCAGAAGAGCAGCTTACTTTGTCAACATATAATCACAGAGGATTAAGAGAAGTTGATTGAAAGCTTCAGGCCTATGACATTATAATTGTGTTATCAGTTTATCATTCTGCATCAGTCTTGAAAGATTCTTTTCACTTTTCAGCTTTCAGAATCATCCATTAGTTATTATATTCTCTGAAACAAAATTTCAAAATATTTAGCTTCATTTTCAACTTTCTATTTGTTATTTTAGAATTTAACTCATCCAGTGACACCTTTCTGATATCTATCCACGGACATGTCTGTATGATACCATAAGGATAACTTCACACGCAGGCACACGCAAACAGCCCTTCTTCACAACAATATCAGCAACATCAATTTGGTTTGTGAAGCATTTTGATAGCAAGGAAATACAGTTTGATGGATTTTTTTTCTGACTAGTCTTACGGAGACATATAAAAAAGTGATATGCAACAGTGTATTGAAGTTTTCCACCCTTTGGTCTGATTCAACATAGCCAGTAGATACCAATTTGCAGAGGAATGATGAATTCCCTAGGGGAAAAAACAAAACAAAAGCAAACCAAAGAATAATGCAGATTTGGCAGGAGAAAATATAAGATACAACTCAGAGTGAAATACCTTGTGTTACCTTGGCTTGTCTTCAGTGAATTTTAACTGCTGATAGTAGTTATAAATTTACCCCTTGTTTTGCTTTGCTATTTATCTTATCTCTTGTTTTGCTATGTGGTTTATATGCTGGAAGGTGGCCATGAGGTCAGAAAATGAAACCTCAAATATTTCACACCTTAGCAGCCTCCTGTCAGATGGAATATTTCTGGGACATAAAATAATGTGACAGCTCATGACTTTGAATCCTGGCATAGGCAAGGAGAAAGGAAGTGGGATGGCACTGGTGGTTCAGATCCCACAGTTGCTGCACAGTCTGAATTTTCAGTGATGTGATCTGCAAAAAGAGCAGCTTCCATTTGACTCTGCACACAAACTTATTTTGTTTGCTTCTATGTGACTGAAAAGAATCTGTTGCCAGGAATTAATTTTTCTGAATGCAAGAATTTCCGTGTATTCAGTTTACTCTGAAGAAAACACATGGGAAAAGATTACTACACAATTATCGCACATTGGCAAAATCTTCCTACAATCAAAAGCTCATTGCACTGCCACCATTCATAATATGAAAAATCTGCCTCCTTACGCAGACAAAATCTTGTATAGTTTGATAGTAATTATGAGTTTTCCACTCCATTAAACCTGGTATACTCTTCTTGGCTTTAAATCTCAGTGAGATTCAAATGGAAAAAAATTGTTCATCCTATTTTATAAATTTTAATTTTTCTGCCTGTGTTCTTAGCTCCTCCTGTGGGAAATTACATTTATACAATGTTATGCAGTTTAAAAAACCCATCTCTATGTAAGTAATTTCCAGAGAAAGCTGTGTAAAACCAATTTCAGTGGTAATGTAAAGCTTTTCATTGAGTGATTTAATGATAACTTCCTTTATTAGTATCACAATGCAAGATAATCGCTTTCTCTAGCTTACACCATGATAATTATATTATTTAGAATATCTAATAATAAAGCAATTTTCTTGCTTCTTTCTTTCCTAGATACTGCTAGCACTGAATGCTCCTTGCAGTTCCCAGACAGAGACTATGTGTGGTGGGACATCTTCATGAAAATCTGTGTCTTTGTCTTTGCATTTGTTATTCCAGTGCTCATTATAATTGTTTGCTATACTCTGATGATCCTGCGCCTTAAAAGCGTACGACTTCTCTCAGGGTCTCGAGAAAAAGATCGAAACCTGCGCCGCATCACCAGGTTGGTTCTTGTGGTTGTGGCAGTTTTTATTATCTGTTGGACTCCTATTCACATTTTTGTGCTGGTTGAAGCATTGGGGGATGTGTCCCACAGTACTGCTGCTGTATCCAGCTATTATTTCTGTATTGCTTTGGGGTACACCAACAGCAGCCTCAATCCTATCCTTTATGCCTTTTTGGATGAAAACTTCAAGAGATGTTTCAAAGACTTCTGCTTCCCCTTTAAGATGAGGATGGACAGGCAGAGTACCAGCAGAGTTCGAAACACCGTGCAAGACCCAGCTTATAGGAGGGAAGCAGATGGGACAAACAAACCTGTATGACTAGTCGTGGAAATGTCGTCTTACTGTCCGCAAGAGAGAGAAGAGTCCAATGATCTTGGACTGACACAGATTACCACTGCAGTTTGAACTAGACTCACACAGACATTTCTGGAACATTTAAGAAGTCCTAGTGGGTTGAACCAAGTCGATTATTGACACACAAAGACATTCTGAAAATAAGTTCAAGTGTAGAGGACCTGATTAGTGGTCAGATTTTGGCACCATAATTACGGTAGTTGACCAGGTGCTACTGCACATTTCTTGGGAAAGAGGAGAAGCTTATTATAGTGTTAAGTAAAGAAAGTTGTGGGTTTTCTCTTTACACTGTAAGATTATCTTAACTGACATTAAATTATAACAGTAAGTTATGCCAAAAGCATAGATTTACTCAAATATTGATTGCTTCTGAAGTATACAGGTTGACAACATGATTTGTCATATTCTTTTAAAGTGAAAAGTGTTATTTATGTTTCAGCAGAACACTACCACATTCCCCTCAACTAATGTATTTGTAACATTTGTCTGTTCTGTGAAAATGCAGCTTTAGCATGAACTGCCTACATATCAAAATGACTTTATTATGTCTGTGTATGGTAAAGCATTGCAGTGTTTAAAAATACTGGGACTTAAGGAAAATTGTTAGTATATCTTTTGCACGTGATTAATCACCTGTATGTAATGTTTTCTGTGCGGTTTTCCAAGATGTTTGTATACATCTGGATAATATAATATTCATTTTCAGAGTGTATTTTCATCAAGAGACTAGAAAGCTTCACATTCATAACTTGTTAAAAGTCTGATGGAAAACTGTGCCACATTCTTTGTATGGGAATAAATAGTTCAATTTCATTTTCAATAAATGGAACATACATAAAAATAGAGCTGTTCTCATTTTCCTGAAGAAATTAGCAGATTCAAAATAAATATTCAAACAGCTGTTGATAGAAACTAGTGAATTAGTAAATAGATTAACTGGACTGATACAAAGGAGATGAAGACTAAATATATTGTCTGGTTTCTTATAGAGTAATAGAATCATTTGAGTTTGAAAGCTCCCTTACAGGTCATCTAGTCCAACTCCCCTGCAGTGAACGGGAGCATCTACAGCAAGAACAGGTTGCTCAGAGCCCTGTCCAGCCTGACCTTGAGTGTCTCCAGACATGGGTGCATTCACATCTCTGGGGCAACCTGTTCCAGTGCCTCACTATTCTTACTGTGACAAACTTCTTTTTAGATAGCCAATCTAAATCTCCCTCTATTAGTCTGAAACCATTTCTCCTCATCTTGTCCTATCACAACAGACCCTGCTAAAGAGTCAGTCCCATTCCTTCTTACAGCTCCCCTTTCGATACTAAAAGGCCGCTACCAGGTCTTCTCAGAGCCTTGTCTTCTCCAGGTTGAACAGCCCCAGCTCCCTCAGTCTGTCCTCATAGGAGAGGTGTTCCATCCCTTGGGTCATTTGTGTGGCCCTCTTCTGGATGCACTCCAACAGGTCAGTGCCTTTCCTGTACTGAGGACTCCACATCTGGATGTAGCATTCCAAGTGAGGTCTCATGAGCACAGATCAGAGAGGCAGGAGCACCTCCCTCACCCTGTTGGCCATGCTTCTTTTGATGCAGACCATGCTTCTTTTGATGGTTCTCTTTTTTTTAATTTTTTAATAATTACATATTTTCTTTGATGCAGTCCTATGAACTCATATAAGCATTTGTTTTCCTATGAAGATGGAGAAACTAAAGCACAACAACACTAATTATCAATCTGCTGAGGGTAAATCTGAGGTAAAACTGAACCTAAACTTCAACTTGTAGTTTTTCATCTTGGCCACCAGATATCTTTCTGGTACCTTTAGTCCTTATGCAAAATCATGTTCGGTGTGGGTATCCTCACTGCATAGCAAATTTTCTGAGAAACACAGACTGATTTGGTCCTACTGGAGCAACCAACAAAAAATCCTTTATGCACACAGGTATAAATAATAAAATTTGTTCTTGTAGCTGACAGTATAGTGGAAATTTAATCCTCCGGATAACTTCATCATCTTTTACTATTAATTCAGTCACATATGTAACATATTTTTGTTATCAAGCAGATAAGTGTAGTGCTTCTACATTGTCAGACCAGTGCTGAACAATCACTGGTGTCTACTCCCATGCTTTTGCTCTGAGAAGCAGAGGCTTGAAATTCTGGCTCTGGAGTTTAAGTACTTGGGAACTAACTGCACTCATGCAATTATCTTTGTTAACAAAAATAGTGAAGATAATTATTTTTTGACAAGTCTAACACTTCCTGACAATGTATGCATAATAAGTGAATAGCTGACCTCAAGATACTTGATTTGCCCAAGGAAATGAATGATGCTCAGAAATCTGATTGTATAACTCTATCTTCCTACTCTATCTCCATTTTTTTTTAATTTAATTTAATTTTTTTTGTGTTTTTCTCTGCAACATACATACACAATAATAAATAAAGTTCTGACCTTTAAATAGTCACAAAAAAAAGGAATGCTTGCAGTAAAAATTGACAGTCAGAGGTATTTATCAAATTACCAGTAAATGTACTGTGAAAGAACTAGGGCTTAATGAATTATTTGCACTCCAAATCATGTGTTTTTTTCATATTATATTATTGTGCTGCATGCGTATATCTGTATTACAATAGAATTATTACTCTTCACATCATGTACCCTGATCTGAACTGCAAAGAAAAATCGATGTTCTTAGTGTGTAAGAAAGAAGCATTCTAACTGTCGATTTTTTAATGAGTATGTTTTAAGTAATAAGAGCATCTTCCCTGTAATAGGTGGAGGAAAGAATGAGATCTTAACATTTTTTTCTGTGTTATGGATATACAAGGCTTTTACAGCCATATGATCTGTGTTCTAAAGATCTCTTTCCATGGAAGATTAACAGTCAGATTAGTCCAGGTGTAGCTGAAGGGCGTCTTGGAGGATTTATTGCAAAATTAGGTGCTGTTCATTGAACAGTGAGGGAAAGTTGCCCAAGGTTTCTTCCTTTCTTTTTTTTCTTAATAGATACAATTGATGAGATTAAAGATATAATGAATAGAAAAATATTATGGTTTTGCTCACTGGACCTGTTTCCATATGATTAAATTCCCGTTTTTCATTCAGAAGTTCTCAGACTGGAATGACCAACTGACAAAAACAATTATTCTCAAAGTCATGCATGCTGACTTTGGAAACCTGTACTGAAGCCTTGTAAAATACCTTAATTTCTGTGTGATTCTGGATGAATATTTTGCCTTCACTGTTGTGTAGTCTCCTACTTCCAGTCCTTGTGGGGGGCAAGGGACAGGGCAGTGGGGAAGGGGTTTGCTGCCCCACAGCTGCTGGAGAAAAACAACATGGGATAGATGTGTGCAGGCAGCCTGGCAATCAGCCTTTCCCACTGCAGCTGGCCTCAACTCTCTTCCTCGACAGGTTCCAAAAATTTGGTGTTGCAGATGTATAGTACAAGGTAATTTGACCTTTTAGTGGGGTCATCTCCGTATTGTCTAGAGGGAGTGTTAGGGAATCACCTTCTCTATTCCCTGATTCATTCAATTCCAGAATCTTCTATGTGAGAAATAGTATTCTTCTTCAGTGCTTTTGTCAGTGCTTCAGAAAGCACAGCAGAAGAGCATTACTGCTGAGTTACTGCAGGCTAAATGTCTTCTCCATAATTTCAGACTTCTGCTGTGTAGAGGTACAGGATTAATTAGAGAATGGAGGGCTGCTTCAGTGTCATGTCTCTTTCCACTGCAAATTTAGCTAACTGCTTTGCACTTGCTGTTAGACAAGCCCTATTGTTAATTTTGTTCATCTTTTAATATAGATTGAAAAGGTGTTAAAAATAACTGGAATTCTTACTCAAATGTTTCTGAACCTGGGAATTTAACTGAGTCCATGGATGTTGGTGTATTAGAGTTGCAACTCAACGAAAAACAGTGGTTTTATTCTTCTATTATTTATTTAAGCTGGGAAAAATCCCAGTAAAATCCTTGTATGTCAAATGTCCTTCACTTTTCTTATCTTCTACACATTGAAAATGTCTGTTCAAATATGAAAGCTATTGCCTAGGTTTGACATTACCCTCTAAAAACCAAGCTGGTCACAAGGTTTTCCCTCAGCTACAGCTCAGTAATGCATTTTTAATTACTGTACAAGACTATATTACATTATTATTACTATATACATTATTATTATTACTATATTACATCAGATTTTTTGTTTGTTTTGTTTTGTTTAATGGAAGTCATGATTTACTCATAATCAAGTGAAAAGACACAGAAAGAGAGACAAAATATGTAACTAATTTCCAAGAGAGAGACAGTCTAGAAATTGGAAGAAAGTATGGTTACTGCCATGCAAATGCAGAAGATCTTACCTACAGTGATAACAACATGAAGGATGGGATACTTGCGACATGAGAAACGATTTTGAATTGCACGTGTACACTTGTGTGTGTGGAAAATTGTTCAGTGTCTCGCTGCTACATTCAGCATGCATCAAACTGAAAAGAAATATTTATTACATAGTTTTCTATCTACATGGATAAATGAAATATTAGAAGAAGATTATGTATCATTACTATAGAACAAATAAAGGGGATGTTCTGATGCTGAGTGTGAAGAGAAGCAGATAACACCTCAGGCAGTTTCTGTTTCAGTTTGAGGTGATTAATACTGAATCTTCTTTTGGATTGTACTAAACATTTCTGTTTAGCACCTGCCAAAGTACCTAACTTAAGCTGCTGCTCACACTGTATTACATTGAAAAACCGGGCAGAGAAGGAATCTTCAGATTTGCATAGATTATGCTCTTTTCCATGTTTTTCTGTGCTGATACCAGATGGAACCAAAAGAGCAAACTAACATACTATGAGAATAGTATTATTTCCCGTAGTCTCAGAGAAAACGTGGTTTGTGTTGTTCACTGTCACAAATCTAAGTGAATTGACTGTTCAGTGTCCTAGGGGAAAAAAATTGTCATACAATCTACGTCCCATGGGTCAAAGAAAAGCTTTCAGAAATGCTCATGAAATGATGTATAGAGCTTCTAGTAGGCCTTGCTTATCTTATTTCATTTGTGCCTTTAAATACCTCTTCCCTACAGTGATGTAACACTTTATTTTAAAGATACTCGCTGCTAATTAATTCAAAGGAAGACAGGTTCTATTAATTTATTAACAGAATCTTACACTTGGAAAAACAAAGATGTCAATTAAATGTTGTCACCACAACAGCTCCTGATGGGATGTCCAACATGCCAAACTGCTTTCCAAGTTCAAAGAGAATGTTCTTTAAAAAAGGTCACTTGTCAGGGAACAGAACGTTTCCTAGAATTTCAGACCTGTTTGGTTCTGCCAAGTTATGGTCAATGTAAACAGACCACTACTGAAATGATACAATTGCTTGTTGTAGCATGTTTGATAGACTCCATATGAAAACAGTGTACTGACAATATATCCTTTATGTATAAAACCAATGGCTAAGATAAAGTCCAAAAAAATTACTTATGTAGTTGAATTTTAAAGTTAGGAGGATGTTTGACATTATGCCAATATGAAGCTGGCCAGGGATATAACACAAATTCTAGTTTATAGGATACATAGCAGGTGCTACCACTGGGGAAGCTGGTGTCCAGCTTTGTTCCAAATCCATACTCAGAGCATCACGGCACTTTTATGGATGTCTCTCTGTGAAGGATATCCAGGGATTTTAGGCTGAATCAGTGTGTGATGGGAAAGGAAACGAGCTTAAGCAGCAGCTTTTCTCAGTAAGAGTGAGAAATTAAAATTTTAAAATGGAACCATTTTGGTCTACACCCAAATTTTAAATATTTTCTTACCCTAATGTCAATATTCTACTATGTGTTAAATGATCTAATTTTGAAAAACAGAAGAGATGAAAGATGAAATTATTCTGTTATTCTGTGATTTTGTGATTCTGATTCTGTGTTTTCTTCTTCTTTATCTGAAACAGTGCTCTGCATGTGTGATATCAGGGTAATAAACAAAATAATCCTGTTTTCAAAAAGCACACATTTTTTCTTCATCTCGAAAATCAATGCAAATACTTGCCTCAAAGTACCCATGACTAATCATAAGGTAACTGGGAAAGTAAACATTTTCCTCCATTCTGCCGTGTCTATACCACATGCAAGCAGGCTATGTTACTCAGCATTACTTAATACCATACTTCAGGAATTATCTCCAGAGGCAAGTCTGTTTTATTGTGATTGCAAATAAAAAGCTA
The DNA here is from genome assembly GCF_019238085.1 of Lagopus leucura. NCBI lineage: Eukaryota > Metazoa > Chordata > Aves > Galliformes > Phasianidae > Lagopus > Lagopus leucura. Next base: position 52,773,676 of record NW_024962263.1, on the reverse strand, counting down.
AAGAAACTTTTCCAGAGAACTGGTAGTTAGAAAATTTTACATGAAGGAGTGAAAAATATCTTTTTTTTTTTTTTTTTTTTTTTTATCTGCATGATTGATTGTAATTTCAGATTGATTGTATTTAGAAATTCTGGGAAAATTGACTCCTATGGCTCTAAGTGGAAATCTGTCAGCTTTGAGCATACCCTTGGAGTAGATCAGAACTGTGTGACAGCTGATAATTAGAAAGCTGAGATTTAACATCATCTTCAAACTCTTCTATCCATTATAATGTTTGGTCTGAGACCTCCTGCTTTTTTCAGAAGGTAGCAGATATTCTCTTCTGAGGGAAAATATAAAATTTTGAGCCAATATACAGCTGTTGTGGTAATTCATAGATGTAGAGGTACATTTCTTCATATATGATTAGTTGTGGTGGCAAGTATCTGCATTCATTTAGTGATTTAATGTTGTGAAAACTTGGAAGTATGAGAAGGGCACCTTATATGAATAAATGGTGACAGTGAGTGAGACTAGATGTTCAGGGAGAATATAAAAATTAGAAGATAGGAGCAATAGGTTGTGTAAGTATGCATATATCTATGTGTAAACGTATAAGATCTCTCTCTTCTCTTTTTTCCTCTGTCTATTTTACAAAGGTTACCTCAAAGAAACAGCTGACTTTCTCATTTGTTTCTTCTCAGAAATGAAACATCCCACAGGGCTCCAGAATTAAACATGGATTTAGTTTTGCTCTAGTCCAGAAATGATGACTGAAAGTAGATCCAGATTTCACAAATCATGGAAGTTAAAAGGTGTTCAGTTTTCATGGGGTGAAATGGAATTTTATTCTCCTAATGCTTGTTCTAAATATTTAGCTTTATATCTTTTTTCATATATGGCAGCTTGACTGCCTAGTCACCTTAAAGCGAGATTCTGTGAATATGGTAATGGGAAGATATAGAACCCTGTGAGATGTGACATGGTGGAAAAGAGGTAGAATTAAAAAGAGAGTTTGGAGACTTCGGTGAAATACTGAAGAATTTCTTGGAAGAGGTCATTCTGTCTTGAGGGGCTGCTTATTACTGCTGATGCATTTTGTTCCAGACTGTTTCCTGTCAAAGCAAATACTTAACTGTCTCTCTCCAAAGAAGCCATGACCTTTCTTTGAGTGTTTTGCTGTATTAGAAGGTTTTCAAAAAGCAACATGAAAGCATTCATGAAGGCAGTTTGATGATAGACCTGGGTTGATCTTTAGCTATTGCTGCATACTATGGACAAGAACCCTACTGAATGTATTTATTTTCTGTTTCTAAAGATCTGAAATCCAGCACTGAAATTCTCTGCCTGTTGGACAATTGGTTGACTGATTTGTGAAAATACTTTTGTACAGTGAAATTGTAATGTACTTGCCAAAGGCACTGTCAGTCAGTCAAGGAATTGTCAGGAAGCATTTTAGGGATGCTTATACACATCCCTCCTGTGTTTTCTTCCATCCAGAAGAACAATTTTGCATGACCAAAAATACCCTTATTTAAAAATGGCCTAATTCAATTCAAAAGCAGCATTAATACCCTGTCTTCTGTAGCAGGTAAGCTGATGTTTTGTGCTTTCAGGGCACCATTTCCCACTCAGCCTGGAGATGCTTCTTATCTCCAGCTTGTCTCAGGGTTTGAAAAACATCCGGGACGGGAGAGGGAGAAGCACAGGCTGTGTGGTGCTCAGAGATGGGCCACTGCAACTACTAAAAGGGGTGCTGCTGGTCCTGCCATAAGGATTAGATCTATCTTGTGCATCTTACCTCTCCTGTTCCACTTTCAGGCTTTGTCTTCTTGACTGAAAACAGAGATTTAGATGTTTTATGCTTAGGCATAGAACTGCTATGTGTACATTATCAGCTTTGTGTTTCTGTTATCTTCTTAAATTGTTATTCCTATTATTTATTTTTTTTAATTTTAATTCTTCTGATCTTAACAACTCCTTTAAATCCCCCAAACTCAGTGGTTACCTGCAGTTATATGTGTTATCAAAAATATAGTTTTTGGGCCCCATGTGAATCATGGCAAATGCTACAGTTCTGCCCAATGTGTGAATGCACACACTGAGTTTTCCCCTGGCAGTTGCCTCCTTTCTGACAGGGCGAAGTGAAATTTAATCACTCTACTGCACACTGTAGGTATTAAGAACATAGATGATTTTTACATGCATTTATGTTTTCTTTAAAAATACTTATTTAGTGTTATTTCTGCAACCCAGAAATACTTACACACTGATTCCTTGGTTTGGCAGCCATAAGAATGAGTAATAACAGTAATAATAATAGCATAATAAATTATTCATATAAAATATTATGAAGGTAGTTGAAATTCTTTTTGATAAAATGAAGCATTTTGTGACATTGCATTTTTTGAATGCAAAAATGCATATAATATCTCTGAGATCAAGAAGATAACAGGAGGAATCCTCATCCCAGGAGAAGTCTTCAATTCTGGCCATTGTGTTTTTTATTATTATTATTATTATTATTATTATTATTATTATTATTATTATACTGCAGATTAGATTTGGATTTCTCTCTATAAAGTCTTCTACAACTTTCAGGAAATTTTGAAAACTCTTCTTCTTCTATGTTTGAAGTGCATTGTTGGGGTTTGTTCAGCAGTGATACAAGCATAAACTCCATGAGCTGGGTTTCAGCATAGCATGGAGTACCCTGCCATCAAGTTAGTGCTCTTACTACAGTGTTATTTTCACCTATTTGAACACCAGATTGTAAAAGCTACAACTGCACTCTATGTTGAACTTGGATAGGCATAAGGGAGACGTTTCCAAGCTGCAACTGTCAGGTGAAGGCATGATCTAGGCAAGGAGTTGCTTGGCTTGGGCACAGCGTAGACAAACTGAAGGTCTGGATGCGTAGAAACATTCAAGAAAACGTGTAAGCCTTTGGACTTCTGTAGAGTTAGGTGGTAGATGGGCAGGAAATCTCAAATGCACTGTTGATGTATAAAATTCTGTTAAATTCCACTTAATAGTTAAAGTAGATTTTTCTCATCTCATGTTTTGTATTGAACGTAACAGTTCTGTGTGTGACAGAAATTACACTTCTGATTTCACCCTGATAAGTGATTTTGAAGCAGAAAAGAAAATACCATTAGGTCTGTGTGACCTAATGGTAACCTCATAAACATCAGAGCTGTAAATAAAACCTTATTAATATCAGATGACTAAGATAGAACTCTTTTTATCATCTTACAAGCTTACCTATGTGTACCAGGTCTGGCCAGGAGCAAACAAATGTTGAATGCACAATGATTTTGAGTATCATTTATTCAAATAATATTAACTGTTGTCACATACGCCACATGTCAGATAGGTTTTCATCTGTACAACAAATGTGCAGTTATTTGTGTTCATTTCTTAACTAGGGTTGAAAAATACTCAAGGATTTTTATATAGGGATATATAACATCTATACGGCTTGAAAAATAAATCAGTCAGGATAAGCAGTGTGTTGTTCTGTGGCAGACATTTTTGTGAAGTCTCAGATTTGGAAATAAAATAATGAAACTGTATCTTTTTATAGCCTTTTCATTTGCCCCAAGATAGATTACAAAATTGTCCCATATATATGACAAATAGAAATATCTTTACTGAAGAAATGCAGCAACCTTTTTAGTTAGGGTGAGAAGTGGGAAGATCTTTCTTTAAATGCCAGTTTGAAGAAAATACTACGATTTTGCAGAATCACTGAACTATAGGCATTGGAAGGGACCTGTGCTAGATCATTAAGTCTAACATCCTGCTAAAGCAGGTTACATATATTAGGTTGCACAAGAACACATCCAGAAGAGTTTTGAATATCTCCAGAGAAGGAAACTGCACTACCTCTCTTGCAAGCCTGTTCCAGTGCCCTGTCACCCTCAAATAAGTTCCTTCATATGTTCACAGCGAACCTCCTGTGCCCATTGTCCTTTCTCCTGTCACTGGGTACAATTGAAAAAACCTGGCCACATACACTTGACTCCCACCCGTTAGATATTTATAAGCTTGCCTCTTAGTCTTCTCTGGGATGAACAGACCCAGATGTCTCAGCCCTTCCTCACACAGGAGATGCTCCAGGTCCTGAATCCTCTTTGTAGCCTTCTGTTGGACTCTCTCAGAAGTTCCCTGTCTTTCTAATGCTCTTTACAGCAGAGAAGTCCCCAGAGAGCAGTTGCTGATAGCAAGGGAAATCAATTCATTTAAATAAGTATAAGAAAGCACAGAGGAAATAGGGCTGGAGTTAGCACTGGAGAAAAGGCATGAGTAGAGCTCAAAGAGAAGAATCACTGTTAGAGCCTGCAGCTCCAAAGCAGGGCTTTCCTTCACAGGATATCACCCATCTGAACAGCTGTTTTCAGAAGATTTTTAGTCCCTTTGATGGTACTTTAGGGATCTTCTGTTTTACAGAGTTGCAGTATCTTGTAAAGAAAGTTCAAAGGTTGATGTACCAGCTATTTCTGGAGTGGCATCTTATGGCCCTGTAACATCAGAGGCAGCGCAATGGAAAGCTTAGGTTTGCTCTTCTTCTCTCTTGGAAAGCTTTAATTCTTATGCTCTACCTCAGTGAGAATGACTTTGAAGAAGCTGAAATTAGGAACACATAGGTGAATAAATGTTTCCAGTCTCCAGTGAGAATATGGATTAACACCACTTGTATCCTAACTATCATCAGGTCCAACCCCTTTCGCCAGCCTCAGTGCAAACATGCATATTAGTTACATACATTAATCTACCTTGTCTTCTCCTTTTTCACCACATTATTCATAGATGCTATAAATCTGTTTTTAAGCTCGCTTAATTACAAGAAGGAAGGACTTTTTTTTTTTTTCCTGTTAGGGAAGGAAAATTACAGAGATCATGTTTTCAGTTGATCCAATCTGGCAGCACATCTGACATAACTCTTTAATAAATGGAGAAAAGAAATTAGAATTTGCTGTTTAGTAGGCAAGAAGTTGTTAGATAGAGAAAGTTGTCATATTTATTAATACAGCTATTTTGAATATAGAATTCATTTTGGAAAAACATTATGGCAAACTGGGGAAAATGTGAGATAAAAACAGATACTTTTTTCTTCTTTGCTGGGGAGAAAAAGCATACTGCATGTGGCCTGCCAACCTCATCACCAGCCTGTGACAGGTATCCAGTAGTTGCTAAAGGAGCTGGACTGACATCCTGAGCAGATTTTTGCTTGTGGCACCTGGCAGTGGCTTAAGAGCACAGGCTTTTTTGTTAGCTCAAGGGCAAAGATTAGGTAAGCAGGTTGAATTTTAAAATTTGTGGCCTTTGCAAGGTAAGGTGAATGCAAAAATACTGCATTTGATTTGCATTCTGTATTAGTTTCTGCATGTTGCATTCACAGTAGTTACTTATAAAGATAGGAGAAACTGAAGAGTTGGGCCTGTTCAGCCTGGAGAAAATGAAGGTCGGGGGAACTCATCAGTGTGGATAAATACCTAAAGAGAGGATACAAAAACGTACAAAAACGTGGTGGTTTTGTTCTCCTTGACCTTCCCCCACTTCTCTCTCAGCCCCTTCCAGCTGCTGGCCATTCATTCGTGGGCAGCTGGAGATGGTGGGAAGTATTTACCCTGTTAATTTGTCCTTTAGAGTGATACCTGTCCTCAGTGTACCATTGGGAATTTTCAATTTTGTCATTATATTCAGAATTAAATCTGAGAAGCCACATGATCTTGCCTCGGAGAAGTTGCAATATTATTTTGAAGGCTGGAGGGAGCAGACATGCTAGCAGGGTGTGGGTTAGACAGGTTATCACTCTTCTCCCTGCTGCTGTTTTCTGAGACTATTACACCCACACTGCAAACAGAAATTTTACTACTTAAGTAATTTTTCTTTATGGAGTTACTTTGGCATGAATTTTCCTCCTTGCTTTAGGCTTCCATGCAGACTCATGCATGTTTCCTCACTTTGTGAGGAAAATTTACCTACTGAAGTTTGGTGAAGGCTGTTAGAGCATTTAATAATAAAAGAAAAGAATTAAAGCTATTTAAGTAGTTATCTTTTAAACTGGGCTTGCTGACTTTCAATTCAAGATTTCCAAACATTTCATATTCTAATCACAAATATCAGCTGCAGACAGCCCACCAACAATAAGCAGACCTTTTCCATGGGTTCAGATCTGTGTTCACTTGTAAGCACACATCTATCTTTTATATAATCTAATGTCACTGTGTCTAATGTTTCTGTGGGCTGCACCCTCACAGAAATTGCATATAGCTCAACAGAAAAAGCTGCATCATAGACCCTTGGTGCCTGTGGTGCCTGAGGATAGCTGTATTCTCTGGGTCTGCAATGGGGGGGTTTCTTTATCCTCCACACTATCTCTTCAGTATTCCTCTGGAATCCCTTCTCCCTCACCTCAGGACATGCCTTGTGAACAACTCTGCCAATAATAAAGGGAAAGTCATGTATCCCTGAAGTGGCATAGGTGGGCTTTCATCTGCATCATTATTTTTTATCTTTATGTATATTCTTAACAAGTCCTAACGCCCTCAGTTTGATGGCTCATTTTAACTGTTTTCCTCATTAACACATTCTTGTTGTAGTTACATATGGAAAAACTGTATCAGATATCATGTTTCAAAACATTTATTAGTGGTATTAAAAATCAATGAGAAACTAGATGGTTAAATGCAAGTGTGATATGCAGCTGTTCTGTTTAACCTGGATTGAGATGCATTGTGCATTTCCCTCTGCAGAATAATTTATCTGTGCTGCAGAAGTACTCTGATCTTTCTAGAGTAACAGACTCAGCTGACACGGTGAATCCTGCAAATTTTTACTGCTATTGATTAAGCATTTCCCCCTTCAGCATTCTTATTCTTCATTGCTATCAGTGGAGACAAAAGCACTTGAGGAACGAGTGAAAGGTGGATTTCTTCTGTAGATACACAAAAGGGGAAAAATAAAGAAGGGCTTCTACTACAAACTATTTCTAGAAATTTCCAGTAAAGAAGATAAAATCATTTTTATCTCCCTGCAAATTCCTGTAACACTTTTCCCCTTGTCAGCTAATCTCTTCCCTTCCCTCTCTCTCAACAGATACCTCCTTCTGTTTGTTTCCACTCTACGTACAGTGGCTGTACAGAGTAAAACCAAACCTTGCTTCACATATGCTTAAATGCCATGCTTATTTTCAAGTCTGATAAATGCTCTTGCTTTGATTTTCAATTTTCTGGTTGACAGCTTTCTAGAAGCTTTCTTCAGCTAACACTAACTTACTGCTAATTATGACAGCTGACAAGAAAAGTTCATGCCTATGCCCTCATGACTGTAAACAGTGCACAAAGCTCACCACATCCCAGTAGTCAGCATACATTGATGTGTCAGCTGGGATGCAACCAGGGAAGCTGTACTTATCTCTAGAAGTATTGTTTAATCAAACCCAAATTTCTCTGTAGGTTTTTTTTTTTTTTAATTTGTTTGTTTTTTTCCTGATAAAACTTTTCTAGGGGAAATGTCACCAAAATCATTTTTAGTGAAAACAAACACAGCATCCTCCAGAAGGGCTGCAATTCAGGCTGCTTGTGTACTGACGGTGTGAGGGTTGGGGTTCAGTACAGCTGAAAATATAGAGGCTCAGGGCCTCAGACAGGGATCTCTTCCCTCTTAGAAAAAAGGATTCATCACTAAACATGAGTTTTTTTCCCAGTCACTTTCCAGTTGTGCAGATGTCTTCTCTGGAGATATGAGACCCAGGAACAACTGATTCCAACGCAGAAATGATCTGCACGGGTGTTCCCAGACAAGCTACATTATCTGGAGGAGCTGTAAGGGATATGATGCTTGACTTCTTGGCTGGCCTTAGAAAGTGAACTGTGTGCAGGCTGAGCCAGTGCAGCTCTGTGAGACCCAGATCGAGAGGCTGTGATACTGTGCTGCAGAGAAGTGAGACAACTCCGCTTAGGGAGGAGCAGGAGATGGGCCAGCTGCACCAGTGTGGGAGGCTTGTCATGTTTGCATCTGAGATTTTTCTCTTCCCCTTAAACATTTTCAAGTGTCTCACTTTTGCCTCTTGTTACCAATTGAATTATTGTCTTTCTGACAGTTTGAGCAGCTGCTCTCAGTTAAAAGTGCTCTCTTTTTCAGTTCTTTATTTCCTTTCTCCCTCTTTCATTACTCAGCTCATGACGGTAACATTTTGATTGATTTGAGATTTTATCAGGTTTGGGCCTTTGTATGCCAAAGCACAGAGGGTGTTGGGTGTAAGTGAGAGCACATCTGTCAGCTCTGTTCAGCACCACACTGCTAATTTGTTTTCAACAAGTGGAGCTAAATAGCATCCATGGGAAACTAGCTCTGATGGAAACTGGCAGCCCAGAGAAGCTGTAGAAGCTCCATCCTTGGAAGCGTTCGAGACCAGAATGGTTGGGGTCCTGGGCAACCTGATCTGATGGGTGGCAACCCTGCTAACGGCAGAGGGGTTGGAATTGGATTGTCTTTAAGGTCCCTTACAAGCAAAGCGATTCCACAATTCTATGAAGTACAGCTGAGATTGTCTGCCCTTCATTAATCTCTGGGATGGAAATGCTGCCTGAAAATAACAACAGCTTACATAATTTTGGTGATAGTTCAAGAAAAACAACACAAATATAATTTTATTCTAAGAAATGATAGAAATAAAATGACAGCGTATTTAACATGGAAGTTAACTACCTTGATATTTGTTTTAAATGTAGTAGGCCACTGTATGGGAACAGTTGAGTCACCGCCTGAACCACTGATTGATCACCGAGGCAAGGACTGAGTCAGCCCTGGGAGCACAGGTGAAGGAGATTCACCTGCGTGAGTGGAAGGGGTGGAGGCTGGCTGCGCCTCTCCTAGATCCCATTTAAGGGCTGACTGCCACTGAGAGGGGATCTTTTTTTGGAGATTCTACCCCATGGAGTCTTTCCTGTAAATCTGCATCTTTGGCTGTAGGTGAGTGTTCCTTCCCTGTTTGTTTCTTCTTCTATTTTCACCACAGTAATCTTTCCAGGTATAACACCAACTGTAACAGATGCACATCTTCCTGAGGACTATCTCTATGATATTTTTAGATTTATTTATTTATTTATTTTATTTATTTATTTTTTTTAACATGGAGCTTCAGAATTGCAGTCTTATTGACTTCTTATTGTTGTTATTTGGCTTTGAGAGGTTTTCTGATGAATGTTGTAGGAACGTGAAAATACTCATACAGTTAATACCTGTGACCCTTAAACTTCCCTGTCACTGAGATAACCCTAGGCATATCCTATCTTACCTTGAAGACTTGTCAGACATGCTGTGAAACTTCACTGTCAAATCTGATATCAACTCTTGCCCTTGGCACTTCTCTTTATCTGTTCCCAACTTGGTCACTATTTCTTTACACTACACTATCAGTATCCTCCTGTTTTATGATGGTCCATATCAGAGGCAATGGTGGTAGTATGGCAGTAGAGGTTAAACATTCCCACTACATTTTGTTGCTGTGTGACAGATGGCAGCAGAGGGGCACTCGCAAAAAAAAAAAAAAAATGGTGTCAGACATGGAAGTGTGGGTGAGGCAAAGGAATATTGTTCCTTTATAATATTAATTCTTCCATGCAAAATAAATGGCAACCATTAATGTTATTGATGCTGGCTGAATGTTTGTGGAGACAAAATTGTAATTTTCATGGAAATAAAAAGGATGTGTTACTTTTGGAGCAACCTGTGTACATAAATGTACTACATTCCTGCTGAAAACTGTATCTGTGCAAGAATGAAGGTAAGAGGCTATGTAGGTTAATGCCACACAGAAGACTAAGAAGTTTCACTAATAAATATAGTTCAGGGTGGTAAATTAGCTGGTGGTCAAATTTTTACCTGAACTCTGCTCAGATTGGCTTGTTTGGTAGCTGTATGCTTTTGTCACCATTGTGATTGATGCGTGGAATTATTTTTAGTGTTGAGTTTTTAGCCTTTAGTTAAAAATGACACAGCATGAAATCAAGTATGTCTACTTACTTCTAATTATTAGCAGGGCTAGACACATTATTTGTTTTGCATATCAAGTGTTTAATTTACATTGCATCAGTGAATATGAAGCTGCACAGAACTAACTACTATGAGACCAGAAAAAACTTGTAATTAAAAGTTAGACAACCAAATTATTGGTTTTGCTATCAGCAGTTGCTGAATTGAGTGAACTTTTGCAAAGGGCTTAATCTGTCAAGAAAAATTTCATTGGAGTAAGATATGGATCATGGGGTTTCAACATATTGTGCATGAATGGAGACTAGGATCCACATTTTTTATCTTCAGTCTATTTGAGCTCTCTGCCTCCAGTTCCCTCCAGAAACAATGGAGGCAGGGGCACTTTCACCTATCTTTCAGAGGAACTTGCCTTCCTCCTTTGCCTGCAAGGTCAGCCTAAGGAAGGTAAGCCCAGAAACCTAATGCTAGCCTTGGCTGGCTCTTGTACACAGGATGAAGGTGAGGGAAATAGCTGCCATTTCTAGAGAAGGTGACGTACTGCACAAATGCAAGTCTATGCACTGCTCTTGACTGAAGAAGAAAATGATTAAGTACAAGCTGTCAGAAACAATATTACTGGAGGATGTTAATGGGCCAAGAAGTTATGCAGGTTGCCTAGGTGATTTTCAATTATATACATAAGAACAGCTGGCATATCCCCGAGATAAAATATTCCATCTTAAATTATGTGGTTTTCCTTATTAAAACCAAGAAACTGTGAGTGAGAAAGCATACTTTTATCAAGTTCTAAGTGAAAATAAGTTCTTAGAAAAAACTGAACATGGGGGGGGGGGGGGAAGCTGAGCATAGTTTTCTGAGCCAAGTACGTTAGTTTCTTCCCCCTCCCTTGTAAGGAAAATATCTCAAGAGAAGGTAAGTCTTCCCCATTAAGCATAGGGTACATCAGATAGTTCTAAAAAGTTTCATCTGCCATGCTGTGATTTTTATGGTCCAGTACATTCTGCTGCATGTGCGCAAAGTGAGAGGTATAAGTAAAAAGCCCCTGATAGAGGTGCTAATGAGTTATTGATCCCTCTGAGACTGGCAGTGATGGCAATGATGTTACTGTAATTGGTTTGCTGAAGTACTTCATGTGCAATATACTTCTACCTGGGAAATTTGATGTCTATATTTCTAACTTTCTAACTTCAACAAAAGTTAGAAAATTGCTTACTAAACTCAAGTATAACTCAATACTGTAGACTTGTCTGGGAGAAAATATTAGTCAATTTCCCATTTAACAAGTGCATATCCGTCTTTTATAGGAAAGTGTGTGTGGCAAAGTGTATGGAACTAGCCCAAGATTTTTCTGAAGAAAGGTGGAGTTTTCTAAGTAACTGTAGTTTTATTCTTATAGTATTTGAATATGAAGAATCCTTGCATAAGAGAAGTAAAACAAAATCATATTCTGGGCCAGATTATTTTCCTAGCTCTTGTTCCTAAGTGAAGCAATTACCTATGTGAGTATTTTGCACATTTAAGCTCACATTGTTAACAAAGTCAGAGCTGGAAAATGACAGCCTCAGAGGCTTTGCTGAAGGAAGCTCTACAGGAGTAATGTGTCATTCGCACTACTTCACTCAGTGATGGCAGTGTTACAAAAGCCCTGATATCATCCAAACCAACTTTTTTCCTCCAATGGTGAAGTTTCTGCTGAGGACAGGGTCCAATTTTGGACCAAGGAAGATGTGAGCCAACAGGTACAAGCCCAGGTAACAGTGTAAGTGATTATCAAATGAATTTTGCTCGTTCACTAAGAAGAAAGACTGGGAAATGTAATAGTACTGGCATTTGTATGGGGCTTCAAAAAGAAAATGTCAAATTTCATGTGAACTTCGTAACTGTAAGATAAATTTCTGAGCTGCAGTAGGAAGATTAGTGAGGATGTGGAGCCCACTCCATTGGACTTCTTGAGGACCAAGCATTCAGTGAGCAGTGACCTACTTCCTACTTGCTCCTGCCCCACGGGGAAAGCTGAATGAGGTCATTCCCAGTTTACTGTTCAATGATTTCTATGCAACAAACTGTTACACATTATGTAGCATTATAGTTTTTAAAATTATATAGTATCACACTGAATTAACAGAAAAGCTAAAAGGATAGTTATCTGTTAAAAATAGAAGCACATTAGAGCTGTATTGATTCATAGGAGGAAATGACAGGAAAGAATTATACTTTAAAAAGTACTAAGTACAGTTATTGTATTTTTTTTTATGAGAAATTGTCCAGACACTGCCAGATGAGCATAAGTGGTTAGTTTGTGATGTTTAACAGTGATGTTCTCTGATTTGTTTGCTGTGCCCTTAACATGCAAAGTAAACCTCTCATTAAATTCTTCTTGTTAAATTGATTTACACACTTAAACTTTTTTTCTCTCAATTTCCATTTGTGAGTGACTCACTCATGAGTATGTTAATTATTCATAAGAACCTTTTTGACATACTGGAGCAGCATTTGTTACATTACAGACAAGTCAGTCTGAGTCTAATCTCACCTAAAGTGCTGTAAATAGGCTTTGCTATTGTGCACTAAGTAAGAGAAATAAAAATCAATTGAATGGCTTTGTGTATTCAGTGGATTATTAAAATACTCAAACTTCAAAAGAATGAAGTAAAAGGAAGGTGAAGTTCCCCAGGGAAAGCTGTCTGTCTGCTCTTTAATTTCCTTCTTACATTAATGGAGGACTAGGGTTGAAAAATCTTATAGTAGGTAAAAGGCTGTATTCTAATTTTAACTGCTAATAAACAGACGTTTGTCAGAACTGCTGTCTTAATAATTCTGAGACTTTTAATTCTGAATCATTTCATTAGCTAGTAATCATTATTTTATTTGTCGATATGGGGAGAAATTGTTGCAAAAGTTTGTTTTTCTCTGGAGAAGGAAGATCAGAAGTCAAATATACTTCATGATTTTTGTTACAATTTATTAATTTGCTGGGAATTTGCCTTAGATAAATCCCATTGGGATGAACTAAAGGTTTTTCATATATTGTTACAATTATTTCTAGGTTCATTCAGGCAAGTCCAGAGAATAAACCAGAAGCTGACACTAAGAAAGTAACCTTTGATTTAGATTGCTTAGTGACAAAGAATATCAACCACACTTTTGTTTTTATTTACTTTTGTTGGAACCGAGACATAATTTGGTTTTACTTTGTTCATTTTGAAAATGAATTATTCCACACTATATTGATTTCAATTTAATTTTGAATGAAACTGTCCACTCAGATATTGAATTATGTTCAATGAATTTTAACTTGTTAATTTATCTAACAAGATTAAATTGGATTTATTTATGTAGACCAACTCCATGTAAAGCTGACTGTGGAAAGTCAGCAAATATTTCTGCAGAAATTACTAAGACTACTGTATATTCTCTTAGAGGACCTTGAAAAACTTTGTTGTTTCTAGTACCTGCTGTGATATCTGCAGACTTCATTTTGTCAGCTTTCATCCTTGTTTCTAGCATGAATAGCATTCACCTTGACAAGAATGTGAATTACAATATTTATTGCCAGTGCATTATGTTCTTATGAAGCCTATAAACACAAGCTCTCTTTGTAGACCCTGACCTCCTTTGTGGCTGCAGTGAGTTGCGGGAGGAACAAGATACATATATTTCTAGAGTCTATTAGTCTTCTAGACTTTTTTTTTCTTCCTTTCCATCATTTTTATCTTTTGAAGATGAATTTTATCTTCCTGCAGTTCATGGCTTCACATTGAATTATGCAGAGTTATAAGCACTCAGAACTCCACCTATATTTTGTCCGCTTTACTGTACCATTTCCTTTAGGACTCCTTCAGGTCCTTAAACAGATCTCATAACTTCAGAATGTTTGCTGTGTAAATGCTGAAATTAGTTGTGAAACAGAAGCTCTGTAGTGCAGTGAAAGAACAAAAAGTTTGGAAGAAATCATATTCCACTGACTTTTTGAATACAGTAGAGAATGTAGGGATGGTGGAAAGGCTCATGTATGAGGGAGGCATACTGCACATGCATACTGGAGCAAAGGTATAAAAAAAAAAAGTCATGTGTGAAAATCATAAAAGACTTTGCAAAGATATAAGTAAATAGGTGAGAACATAGCAGGAAACTTGACATGGGTAATTGCAAAATACTGGAAATCATGTACAAATTTTAGTATCCTCATGTTGATTTGTTTTACATTAAGATTGTAACACTTTGTTAAAGATATCTAGCAGCTGTTTATAATTGCAAGTAGTTTGTAGTATGTTGTGATTTCTAGTTCCATTAAAGTCACCAGAAGCATATAGGTTATACAGGGCTTGGGAATCTCCTCATTGCTTTTTTTTTTTTCTTAAGTGGAACATCTTGAATGGCTTGTATTTCACTCCTGGAATGTCTGTTTGCAAAAGCAAAGTCTGTTTTTGCATGGACCTCTGTGAATGTCATTATTCAGTTGCGTGTTTTTAAAAATGTGAACATTCAGTAGGCAGTGGCCCCACAGAGTTGACACCAACACAACTGCCATACTGGAGAGCCTGTGGCCAACCGTCGTTCCTGTGAGCATGCCAGGATTCACTCGCATTCCCTGAAAGCGTCTAAGTCAATTTATTTTCGGGAATGTGCTGAAGTGGTTCACTTGGACAAATTATTACAAATTATTGTAGGAGTGCTAGTATTTACCTATAACGTAAAACTCCCAGTTTTACACTTTGCTGTTGCCTGTGGACTCTGAAGCAGCTCTCAGCTCTTAAGGTAATGCAATAAACAGTAGGCTGTACAGATACCTTTTCAGCTAATGGTTGAGTAATACAAGGACAGAAATAAATTTTAAAATATGGTTGCAAAAGAGGGTTTTCATTTTCCCAAGAGAGCTGTCTGAGAAGTAATGATAGTCACAGTTTTTTTCCTTTTATTTTTCCTGACCCTTTCTGGCAGCATCTTTAAAGTGTAACAGCTTTGGTTTTGTTGGGATAGAGAAAAACCCCCCTGTATGTTTGAGGTCTCGGATCAGAAGGCTGTTGAAGAAAATTTATGGGAAGAGAGTGCCATTCTGTGTGAAAGCCAGTACTTCCTTTCTTTTTGAAAACAACAATAACCATCTGTTTTTCAAAAGTGAGCTGCTAAGGTTGGCTGGATATTTGAACCTCCTGAATAGAAGTCTTGGCTGAAAGCATGAGGTAGCAGATGAGAGTGAAGTGTGGGCATGTTCACAAGCAGTGCTTGTGCACTTTGGTGACTTACCTATCAAGGCAGAAGTCCTGATGACTGGTTTGGCTTACATTTCAGAATCTAAATTATGCCTACATTAATTGTTGGATCCCATCTGTGAATGTTAGAGCTCATATAGTATGTGAAGCTTAAGAAGGTAATGCAACATAAAAGATGCATCTTGTATTTATTAGTGTTGCTGTTGGTGATTTTTCTCTTCTTTAACTTGGTACCTTACCTCATGAACTCTGTGGAAATTTCATATGCTTGGGAAGCCAATCATTCTGACAATTCTGATTGACATTTGGTCACAGGGTTTAAAAGCCATTACTAAGAAATTATACTCAGAGGCACATGTGCAATGATTTCCTTCTTTTCTTGGGGTATTATGACTGGGGAGAAAAATTCTGGTCTTCTGATCTGTCTTGTAACAAATGAATAATGGCACAGTACTGAGTTCTATTAAGTTACCTGAAGTTTTTCATCAGCAAGTCCAAGATACTAGCATAGAAAGCATCTGTAAATATGGAAGATGCTTCATAGAACATATGCATGACTATTAAATACATTTTCTTTCAATTCAGATTTTTTACCAGGAAAAAAAAAAAGAATATTTCAGCTAAGTGCACTCAAAGTCTTACTTATAGCTGAGGAACTCAGTGACTAATAGTGGCACTTGAGACCATTAGGCTCCATGTAAAATAGGATGATTGGCAGCTAATGAAAGAGAATACAGTACGATAAGAGTCTACAGTCTAAGAATAACGGAGGGCTGAAATGAACAATGTGTAATAGTAATGAAAAGAGCCATGGTGTTCATCTCCTAATAAAGACACGAAAGAGTGACCTCATGTCTAGCAGAAATGAATTAACCGTAATCTGAACTTGGCCTCTTATCATCTGTTTGGAAAATGTCTTCATGTAAGTATGGGTGTGATGATAATGAAAAAGGTTGCAGGCAGGAAGAAAATGGTTGCTTGTACCTTAATGTACAGACAAAATTACAGTTAATAACTAAGAACTTGAATGTCCTGAATTCCTAATTGGATTGTGGGAACTGGCAAGATTGGAAAAGGAAAAAAAGAGGGGGAGGAAAAAAAAAAAGCACAGTTTAAACACTTAATAGCATATATACAGAGAATTCAGTGCTTTTCTTTCTCTTGTGCTTAGACATTAGACTTCCAATAAGTAATTTTGGCAAGTTGGTGCTTTGCAGCATCTTGTGCAGCAAACAACATAAGGGAAGCAAAAAGTGAAATCTGACTTCTAACTTTGCAACACAGCACAGGGGGTGTGAATTCCTCCAGCCAAAGCACCACCACTCAGGTACTTTGCGGTGATTCATCTAAATTTAAATATTCTGGAACTTGATGAAGGCTTTTGTCTAGTAATATTCTCTTTATTTCTCTTAAGTTCTTCTATCTACCAAATACAAGGGGGAAAGTGCTTGGGTTTCCTGACTTACGCTGGGTATATCACTGTCCTCATTAGAGCACAGTGAGTCTGACTTCTACCTTTAGTAAGTATGTCCTTGGATTTCTGAGTGTCTTCTGCCACGTCTCAACTGGACTAATTATGCGCTCTGAGAAAAAATGCTTAAGTGCACTCACTTATACAAGTTCTGATCTATGCATTGTATATATATTTTTTCATTCTTGTCTGTTTTTTTTTCTTTTTGTGCATTTTCTGTATTTGTTACTGTATTTAGAGGAAAGGTCATTTCTGCTAAGAATGATAGAGATGGTAGGATCAAATAAATGGATCCTGCCATGCATGTTTTAGAAATGCTGAGTGTCAGTTCAGTGCTTGATTTCTGATGTACTGCATAAAAAAAAATCACCTGTCAAGTTTCCAAGATTTGGTCTGATGTGAAATGCAGATGCATGTCTGCTATGGTTATCTTTAGCAACTACAGCACATAGTAATAGGACAAGGGGGGGGTGGTTTTAAACTGAGACTGGAGGTTTAGATTGGATATTAGGAGGAAGTTTTTCACTCAGAGGGTGTTGATGCACTGGAACAGGTTGCCCAAGGAGGTTGTGGATGCCCCATCTTGGAGGCATTCAAGGCCAGGCTGGATGTGGTTCTGGGCAGACTGATCTAGTGGTTGGCGAGCCTGAACATAGCAGGGGGGTTGCAACTAGATGATCTTCATGGTCCTTTTCAACTGAGGCCATTTTATGATTCTATGAACTCCAGTTAAAATATCGTCTATCTGTAACCACTTTACAGTGTATGTGAAGCAAAGACTAAGATTAGAAAAACATTTAAACATCTTAAAAATTACATGGCAATTTCTCAACAATTCACTAGGAATGTACACAGGAGGGAAATTAGAACAAAAAATTATTTTGACAATTAGATATCAAATCAGATTATTACTCTGTTGCACAAAGTGCATTTATGAGAATGTTAAAAACTATTTCATTTGTTATATACTGTATTGATAGACAATTAATGCATTTTTTTTCTGGGGCTTGCACTACCCCAAATAGGTATTTTTTTTTGAGATGGAGTAATTGTTCAAGCAATTCACTAGTGGATAATTCCATGTTGTCATCATTTTCCACACAGTCTTGAATAATATGGTTGATACTGTGTAGGCTGTTTAGCTCTTTCCGTCCTCACAATGATGTTGATGTGGGAACTGGTTGTGGCTGTTCTAAAAATGTGGGACTATGTGGGCACTAATATAAAATATGTTCTACATGTGGTGATGGGAGTGGAAGTGGCATTTCCCTAGGAACATGCTCCAGGTCCTTTGGGCAGTAAAGGTGTAAATAGGTTAAGGCTGTATGTACCTACTTTTGTCTCTTATGTATTCACAAAGAAAGAAAACTTGCTATGTGGCTGTCTTCTGATTTCTATTAGAACATATGCAATAATCTAACTTGAAGTCTAACACAGTCATGAACTACAAGGTAGGTCAGCATATATGTTAGGATGTTCTCGAGGGGTTCAGAGCTGTCTTTCCTCCGGTTCTGGATGGGTGTGAGGATCAGATGGCTGAGGTCATGCCAATTCCAGGGGAATGCTCTAAAGCAAAGATGGAACTGAGGGGTGGTAGGAGCCTACAGGCAACTTTGCGGCTCAGTATTGATCCCACAGGGTTTGTCGCTATCACTTCTGTCCTCCTACAGTTCAGACCTTCCCACACACTGTCGGCTGCAATTAAATATATATGCCAGGCATGACAAACAGAGGGTTTATCATACTATGTGAGAAACAGATTTTGTGTACTGTCTTCAAGTGACTGAAATACTGGATGCATAATAAGCCATGTAATACTGTGATCTGGTATAAATAAACAAAAAGTCACTTTCAAAGCAATAAATTTTACACCAGCAAATCTCACAATCTCCAGTAAACTGGATCCTGACACAAAGGGTCTAGAAATGCAACATGTCAGAATTCAGCAATAAGAGATGAGTTTTTGATGTATTACATAAAAGTCTCCAACATTCAAGTTTTCAGGCTTGGGCCTGCATTCAAATGCAGTTGGGTGATTGCTGAGCAACTGGGAAGGATTGATGTTACAAGATTTGCCACTTTGAGAAACTAGGTCTGGTAAGAAAAAAATCAATGATGTAGTTTACATTTTCGTCACCTTAGTGGAATCAGGCTAAGAAAATAAATTAAGATTCCCTTTTTTTCTTTTCCTTAAAGGTATACTGAATAGAACTACAACAAAAATGAAGTTCAGATATCAATTGTTTCTACAGCTTCTTTGCTTTTGGAGTAAGACTTTAAAGCAGTTTCTTAAATTCCAAAGGCAATTCCAAAAATTAAATTCCAAAAGCAATTAAGTATGTCTGTGACATCAGTGTGTATCTTAAGACAAAGCCTAAACTTACAGTGTTTCACTATTTTGACTAAGCTCAAATCTGTTGCAGAAACAGGGATAAGACTTTTTGCTTTTAATTGATTCAAAGGTGTTGATATCCTAGATTATGTTTCTGGAGACTAGAAGGAGAAATTTGCCACAAAGTGGAAAGAAAAGGCCAAAAGAACTCCTGCCTGCTGCAAATTGATGTGCAGGTGGAGCATGTGCAAGACAGATATTTCTTCCTGGCTATTGTTCATCATTCCATAGTAAGGATTTTAAAAAATCCTACATAATCTAGGGTTATAAATTGAGTGAATTTTTAAGTTACATTTAATACAGAAGTTACAGAATATTGGTCTGTAAAGAAAAACAGTATAGCATTTTACTTGGAAGGATGAACTTTGCACAGCAAGTTGTCCTAACAATCCTAAGAATTTTATTTGTTATGGAATCCTACAGTATGCTTTAAATGAAGAAAAAAAAAATAAATAAATCTCACAGATGTTCTATATTTTCCTTCTGGCAAAGATATTCTGCAATGAGAGATCTTGAAATTGCATACCTTCTGTTTCCACTGATTTAGGGAAACTATTTCAGAAATTTGTGCAACCCAAGAGCTAACAGGCTTAATTTATAGACTAAAAAACCATTAAAGTTAAAAGCCCATTCAATTTAAAGCTACAGTAATACAAAAACAAATAGGGAAGTCTTGGGGAAAAAAAATCAAATGTTATGTACACATATTGGGAAGGACTTAATGATTTTAGAATCTGAAAGTACTGCAAATGTACTGAAATCAAAATGGCAAACATGTCTTGCTTGGGAAAGTGACAAATTTTCTTTTAACGTAATTATTTGTGTGCTTTTCTAAAGACATCAGGTATTCACAAGAGGTTTCTGAAGATGCCAGACAAAGAATTGAATGGAGTAAATTGTAGACATCATCTTTCTAAAAAGTAAGATGCTCACAGGGTGAAGATAAAGAAGAAAATGGGAGATAAACAAAATAGAAACCCAAAGAGGTGAAGTGTCCTCTAAAAGCTGTGGGAAATAAACAAGCAAGCCATTGCTAGCTCTATTTAGTAGTATTGCCAGGAAAAGTCATTTTGGTGAGCAGAAGAGGAATGGCTTGGTGTTTTGAACAAATATTAAATGCTACTCAAATTAAAAACAAACAACACAATGTTGAGATATCTTTTAATTTTGGAATTTGAAAATCTCAGAAGGAAAAGGTTCGGAAGAGAATTCTTAATTGTCATGGAAAATGTTTAGTGGACTTTTACTGGTATTGGACTACTATTGGGTCATAACATTATTAGTGGTAGGCTTAAAATTAAAATATTAAGTTTTACGTTTATATTTTTATTGGCTTTTAAGAATAACTTAATTTTCTTAAATTCTGGTGCAGTGTTGTAAGCAGAAATTTAACTTTGACTGAAAAGATTAATCTCTAGAAACATTAATATTTATTTTTTTAAGAACAGCTGTTTTGTGAATTGAACAACTTATTTGATAATACTGGAGTACCATTCAGTGGCATGAAATTGGTACGGCTTTCTGTTTCAAAATCTCATGTTTTCTTGTATCTGGAAGAGGTCAGCTTGTTCTCTCAAAGTTTCATCATCAACAATAGAAACAATGTTCTGCTGAATTTCATGGGATCATGGGAGGATCAAATGACATTAGTGACAGAGGAACCACATCCTTTAGATTCACTTTCATTAATTCCTTTTCTGCCATACTTCTGATCTATTTTAGAAAAAAAAAATACTCCTACTCTGCTTTAATCCTGACTGACTTGTTTCCCATTCACAAGTTTATCTTTCTTGCTCTCTTTTCTCTCCTTTATTTTTCTCAATCCTTTTTCACTCCCACCCATTTCTGTCTTATCACGCAGATGTTTTACTTGACATTACTAGCAAGGTCTATTTATCCAAGAGAAATAATTCCTTCTTTACCTACTCTTCACTTCAGAACCATTCTAAGGGTCTTTTTCTTCTAACTACTGCTCTTCAGTTTCAAGGAAAGGAATTATAATTGCTACTGCCATTGGCAAATAAATACTGATGGTGTCTACTCTTTATCTAATCTATAATTCCAGATCCTTGGCCCAGAAAGACTTTTGCTACAATGAAAACACTACAGAAATGAATAAAAACTGCTACATGGGGATTGAAAGCATGTAAACTTATTGCAGACCTGATGAACAAGAAAATTTTACATTTTTTGAAATGCACAAAGAATTCTCATGTCCATTCATATTGGACAGTCATTTTTAGGATATGGAATGGTACTTCAATTCTGGAAAAGTTTAAGATGTTCTCTGATACACTTTTATTGCAAGGCAGAAGCAATAGCCTGAAGGTAATATATATGATATAGGAGACAGATCTACTTAATACTGCTGATACAAAGGGCCATTCAGCAGTTTTGAGATCACCGTTTATCGCCTTGCTTTTGGGATGCTCTGATAATTTAGTACAATATGTTACTCATTTCAAGTGAAGGAAGTTGAACTTCCAATTTGTTAAAGTCCAGAAATCAAATGCATATCAGAAAGAAGATATTTCTTTAGTGAAGAACTGTACTCTCACTCACCAGGAGTTGAGAGTAATTATTTAAAACTGCATTAGTAAGCTAAATAAATCTTCAGTAACAGTCAGAGTGTATCTGAAAACTTTTTGGCTATGATCAGTATTTCAATGCAACTACAAAAAAAGGTTAGTTGCACATTTTTAAAGAATATTTTGATCTGTTTCTACGTAGTCTTCTACATTAAATGTTTAAGCTGGATTTACTGGTTATTTATAATGAAAGAGCTGATATAGAGTTTGGATTCAGGCTTTATTGTTTATATTAGTTCAACTACTGAAATCAGATTGTTTGGAAGTTTCCCTCCTGCTTATTTTCTTTTTTTCTGCTCTAGCCTTTGTGTTTTTCTTATGCCATTAGCAACACTCTTTAGAATTCACTCATTCTACCAAAGCTTCTTTCTTTATAACTTTTAAAAATAAAAACAGTTGAAGATTAGAGAGACTAAATCTCTTTAACATCTTTTAATATTCATTGAGTTCACTGAAGGATAAACTGTTCTGGCCCTTCAGATTAACACTGAAGTAACACCCTGTAGGCAAGCTGAAGAATGCATTGTCTAAAACCAATTAGTAAAGCACAAATTGTTATCAGCATCTGTCAAACGGCTGTTCTAATTTTTGATGCCTTTGGAGATATTGTTTTGAGATAGAGTTGTGATTGTTTGAGGAGGTAGTGTTAATATCTGCTGGGCATGTTAAGTACACCAGGTTTCAAGCTGCCTGTAACAAAGCCTTTCTCCCAGGCTAAGAACAAATAAAATAAGTAAGCTTCTCTGCTCAGGATATTTACATTAGAATGGCCGGGGCATCACAGTTAAAATGAGCTTTGTCTTTTTCAGGTAAAAAGAACAAGCAGTTAAAGTAAAATCAAATGAAATAAAATAAAACAATACAATTTTTAAGGGGAAAAAGTTCAAGCAGTAAATACAAAAATTATGACACTTTTTCTAGCCAGAATTTGCAAGGAAAATTTAAAAAAAAAATGCTATGAAAAGGTCAGGCAACAAATGCTCTGTCATAAAAGAGCAGCTGCAGTTTGTTGGAAGTTTATATAGGTGGTATTATTCAGTATCAGTAATATGGAACTGTAGTAACATACATCTGAACTGAGCTAATTCTCGTGGCAATTCTGATGTAGATGAGTGTGTAACACTTTCATTTTATGACAACTTTGTGGTCAGGAAAAGAATGTGCTATAATTACCATGAGTGTTATGAAAGAGATTGTAAATAGGGACTTCTACAGTCTAAGATTAAAATATTCCATCTGTGGAAAAAAAAAAAACTGATTCTGTCAATATTAAGTAAAAGGCAGATCTCCTAAGTGATGGGGATTTCTAAAGATTATGTTCTCTTTAAACTCTATTGAGATGATGTTTTAAGTCTGGGGAGAAATATGGCTCCCAGAAAGAATAAGACGTGAGACTGGGTTATATCAGTTAGATATTTAAAGAAAGTATTCTTTAAGTCAGAGCAAGATATTTTGTTATGATTAATATAACCATGAGCAACCTTCACAATTTGCTCAAATTACTTTCCCAAGTTACCATCATGATGAATGTGATCTGTGCGTGGTATGAGCACGCATACACTTGGCTGATCCAGGTACAAGAGTGTACACACAAGCACTGTGCCCTGGGTCTGACATGGGTCAGTCCTCCTGCTGGCTGTGGGTCAGGAATCTTAGCATCCCTCCTACCAACAAGGGACCCAATGTGCTGCTGGCCTTGCTCTTCTCACCATGCCATTATCCTGGTAACAGAAATGCACTGCTAGTGATGTGTGTAGCTTACGTTGCTTGGATGGAAAGAGGAAGGAATTTTAATATTACTGTCATGTGCATCTGTGAATGATGAGAGACTTTTGAAACATCTGCAGGAATGGCTTATTCAGTTGCTTTCAATTAGAAACTGTTATTTTGTGCTGCATATAGAAATCCTTTCAAAAGACACAAGCCATCCCCTTGCTTCTAGCTTTTCACCTCACCCTCACTCTTGTGAGCATGCTACAGAAGTGGAAATGCAGCAGTGAGGAGGCAAAGCACCAATACACTCAGACTGGATCTGTTCCAGGGAATAATAATAGTGGTTGAGGTAAGAAAACAGAAAGCCTCATCCCAGAACAAGTCTGCTTTGCTCTGCTGTGTAATTTAAAAGAGAAAAATGACCCAAGGGTTCCATTTTGCAGAGATTATATATTCAATAATAACAAGTGATGACTTGAGCAGTTTTCAGCCTCTAAAGAAAAACAGAAGGGCACAGATGGATTTGCCTGGGGAGAGGACAGCTAGCATTAGGACCTTTAGCTTCCTCTGCCAGGTAATATGAGAGGTGTGCCTTGTCCTAACCCCAGATGCTTTCTCTAGCAATCAGTTAAGAACATTCTTCCTTTGAGAAGGAAGATGGAATTTTGTTAAAGAGAACTGCTAGTGTAAATTATTAAGCTTTTGCCTTCCAAACCCATCAGTTTGGGAAAATGAAGCAACTGCAAAGTAAAATAGAAAAGTCAGCATGACAAAAGACAAATATTTCATTAAACCAGAGAGAAGTCAGCAGTGTTATTCAAGATTAAAATGGTTAAAAATGAATTTCAGTCTGCAAATGAACGGTGAACTCTAATCTAGTTTACAACCCATTGTAGTAATGTTGTTATTTAGAAAATGGGGAGGAGAATGAGAGGTAATTTTTTTTACAAAGTAACTTATTTGATGGTCACTGAGATTTTTACTTGTATATTTCTCTTCCTATTTTCTTACTGGCGTTATACAAATATGTGAAGTTTTGTGGCATTTCCTGGCTCAGTAGAAAATGGGTTACAGGTATTGTTCTAACTGAAAATAAAAATTGAGTTATTTTGTTTTTTAACAGAAACTGTCATTAAAAATATATATTTGTATGTATTTGTTATCTTAAAGAAAAAAAAGTTTTCATAATGTCAATAATTTTTGAGTTTGAGTAATTTTTTCAGTTGAGATGGTTTGATTGAGGCAGTGAGAATCCATTATGATTTCTAGTCACTACAGTATACCTTGGCAGTGAATTTATTTTTGCCCCTAATTATTTTTATATCAATGAAAGACCTGTTATATGATATGGTTTGAGAAAATTGCAAATGTGTTACCGAAAGTGTTTAGTATCCTCAGGCTCACTGCACAGTTTGAAGGAGATCGTTCCAGCTGGAGGAGGGAGGTAGAAAGTCTTAAAATGAACTTTCTGTGTACATTTGTGAACATGGGTGTGCAAACAATGAAATCAGTGGAGCTAACATGACACTTGGATTTAGCTCAGAGCATTTGATGCTCCCAACATAAACACAAGTGTTGTGTATTCTGCCTAATGCTGCACGTTGCGCTCCCACGCCGTGAAAATGTTGATAAGTACCTTGAAAAGCTCAGGAACAAAGTGTGTGGGAGTTCTCAAAAGATAGGATTGAAACAGTGTGCGGAGAAGGAAAGAGCACAGAAGGGTAAAATTGTCATGGTGCCTTCCTTCAGTCAGAAGTGCTGTTTCTCTGAGTCACTGCTGTCACATAACATCAGCACCTATTGCAGCAATTTCACAGGCAGCAGGAATTTCTAGGCGTGGAAAAAGAGCTGTTCTTGCCTTTGAAATGGGAATAGTGTTTCTTCTGCCAAAATACAGTGTTGGAATAAAGTTATGGCAGAAATGAAAGGAAAAGATGCAGTCTTACCATTGGCTGACACTTCCAAAATAAGCTTAAGCAACAAGCCAGAATATGCAAAAGATTGTATAGAAAGATGAATTTGAGTCATTTTTGCACCAAAGTGAAATTTAAAAAGTTAAGTGAGAAAACAAAATTAAATCAGCACTGATGGGCTGTTACATAGATGAGAACCTATCAACATTAACTGAATATATACTGAATATTCAGGACTACTCATAAACTGTGAGTGCTTACTTTAATTACTTTAAAATTATAAATAAATTTAGATTGGGGACACGGGGGGACACTTATGTAGATCTATTTCTGCTTGTTTTTTGAAGCTGATGAAATTATTACTTTCAAAAGCATCAAATTGAAAGTACCTTCCACTTTGTGGATTTGGCAAAATTGTTACAACTGCTGTGCATCCTCCTGCATAGGACAATATCCAGAGCACTGAAACATTTCTTGGTGTAGACAGACACATTGTATGTTAACCTTTGTATTCTTAAAGTTGAATCTTATGAGGATTTTTAAGGCAATTTTTTTTCTGACCGATTTCTGAGCAATTTTTTCTTGAGCAACAGTCCTCAAAATGAGATTTAAACACAATGCAGGGTAACAATGTCTGCATTGGCACTTAGTGAGGCACAGCGAAAGCAGTTCATAGAGTGAAATGGCAGCGAGTGCTTATTTTGGTACATCATGGTGTAGTTCCTGCAGGTTAAGCATGGTACGTGGGCTAGATCTGGACTAGGGAACCCACTATCACTCTTAAATGTGCTCCTTACCTTCATCTGAAGGGGATACAGCTGACAGGTGCTGAGACTGCATTATGAACCTAAGCCTAGTAAATGGGGGCAACCAGGATGTTCATTTCAAAACTGATATTGTAATTGCACTGTGATGGGTAACTGCTATTTTATTGCAGAAAATGTATTATCCGTTGCAGTGAACCTGTAAAAATTGCTGGAGCTGTGGAAAAGTTTCTTTAAGTCTGGATAGCTTAAAAAAACTTCCCATCACTCAGGCTTTTACGTCTGCTTTTTCAATATAGGTGATATGTGATGTGGTGAGATGTGATAGTACTGTCCTTTGCTTCTGTTTCAATGCTCACTCCCTCTAACGAAGGAGGGCAGCTTTTTTTTTTTTTTTTTTTTTTTTTTTTTTTTTATTAAAGTAAAGGAAAGAGGCTTTCCAAAGCTGAGGAGTCAGTACTCAGTGTTGGTCCTCTGAGAGGAGATTGCAGGGAAGGCCACCTACTGAAGGTTCTGAGAAAATAATCCTCTTGGATCAGAATTTCCAAGATGTTTATCAGAGATTTTGCCTGTAAGAGGAGATGGATATCCCTCTCTCTTTTACAGTGACATCTTTAGGATCTTTTTCTCTCTGTTCTCTGGGTATACAAGAATATGAGGATCTGTTTTCAGAAGACATAAGGACTAAAGTCCTCAGATCTATAGCTATTCCCTTTACCATAAGGGGGATAACTAGATCTTTATACAATTGAAATCATTGGACAAGAGTAAAAGCACATTTGCAATTTATAAGCAATGAATCTCTTATTGGTGACAAGAAGGGGGCACTTCAGTAGACTGTTGGACTGTGAAGCAGAGTCCTACAGCCTTCTCTGGGAAAAAGGAGCTGGCCTCATCTTGACTTTGAGAACTAGGAACTGTTAGCTGATCTTACTGAGCTTTGAATGGAGCAGTGTGAGTTCCTTTCTAGTGGATCAGAATAAGCACTAAGTTCCCTTTTCCTCAAAGACTTATGTTAGTGTCCCAACCCCATCTTCTTTGTATCGCCAGATCTGGCTACAAGTGTGTAGAGTCTCTGTGTGCAAGCAGATTTCCTGAAGGATGAGAAATGTAAAGGCCAAGTGTAGCAACAATAAGTATAAAGCCCCTTAAAGATCTAACTTCAGGCTGTCTTGAGTTTAACCTAAATACTGTTGATATCAGTAGGATTTGAAAGAGAGCTTAGGGGTGTCTCTTCAAATTTGAGAGTATGTGGGGGATTAAGCCAAACGGAACAACTAAGGCAAATTTACAACAGGATCAGGTTATTGGTATATGAAAAAAAAAAATATGCAGGATTTGCTCCTTTTCTTTAAATGCCTGGTTTGTGGTAGGGTGGAAGCATCTCTATTTACTTAACTCTAGCTTTGCCTGTCTTTCATAAAGGGTATTTACAAAAATATGAATATATTATCTTAGCCAAGAAAAGTTGAACTTTATTATCTGACAGTTAAGACTGCAGAACTTGAGACTGGAAACATTAGGCTATCTCATCCTTCATTGTATTTAGTTCAATTTTCCTGTCAAACTGAAGAAATTCTCCTTGGAGAGTCAAAAATCATTCTTTTTCTTCTTCACATTCAGCTTAAAAAAAAAAAGAAGAAAGAAAAGATGCTGTTTTACTTCTATGATTTTTGGGAAAATGCAAAAATACCAATTAAGCTGTAATTTTAACTCACAGCTGTCTTTCAATGCCAGTGAAAAAGGTAATATCAAAACCACTCTATGGCATTTAGCTATCTTGAAATTCTGAATTGTGCATAGCACTTGTTTGCACTTCATAGCTTGTCTGCCTGCCATATTTAGTTGAAAATAAGCTAAATGTAAATTGCATGAATCCGTGTTCTTCCAATCTCTTCACAAACAAAATTATTCAGTGCTTCACCATATCAACAGAAAGACTTTCAGGATGAATTTCATCACACTTTTAGCCTTTTGTTCTGGCTTATAAACAGCTTTTCTAGTCTCTGAAAATGCAATATATATGTATATGTAAATATCACATTGAGAAACAGATTGTGTGCATTGGCTAGGCACAAATTTAATATCTACTAGCTTCCATCCAAGAATTCATTTACTTACTCATGTGCTGATGACTAGATAAATGTTTAGTGGTTTGGGGCCTAGAAAGGGAATGTATTTTTTTCCTTTTTTTTTTTTTTTTTTTTCCTTTTCCCCAGTCTTAAACTTGCAATGCTCGCCTAGTTTTTATAAGTCTGAAAGTTGTGTGAGGAAATGTAATTTACCTTTTAATTTTTTTCTTTGCTCAGCAGAGCAGGACAAAGCAGTAAAAATAAAAATGTGGTACAACATATTAAGATG
Source organism: Lagopus leucura (assembly GCF_019238085.1). Classification (NCBI taxonomy): domain Eukaryota; kingdom Metazoa; phylum Chordata; class Aves; order Galliformes; family Phasianidae; genus Lagopus; species Lagopus leucura. The sequence continues at coordinate 52,745,277 of NW_024962263.1, read as the reverse complement.
AAGCTAAATTAATTACAAAAAATACAACTCAGCCAGTTAGAAGGCATTTCTTCTTCCTCACTGAAGAAAAGAAAGAAAAAAATAAAAAATTATTGTCAGAATCTCTTGAGTTCCCTAAACAGAATTTATTTAACACTACACAAAATAATTCAGAGTAACCTGATATGAATGTTCCAGTGTACTGCATCCTTCCATAAGCAGCCATATGAAAGTTTTCTGACGAGATGATTGTTTGATGTTCCTTAAGAGCATTTTAAACCATAAAACCCAAGAACAATTAGTAGAGTCCCCTACCTCTGTTTTTTCCCCTTCTACAGTTTGCTTTCTTTATATATTTATATATATATATATATAGATATAGATATAGATATCTATATATAGATATAGATATATAGATATAGATAAGAGGTTAAAAATACATTATATATATATATTATATATAATATATATATATTATATATATGTAAATTATATATATATTATATATAATATATTATATATATTATATATATAATATATATATATAATATATTATATATATATAATTTTA